>NC_081409.1:525125474-525250474 GCF_030272615.1 Cryptomeria japonica
CAACAGGATGACAACAAAAAGGAAAGAGTTATTTATTACATCAGCAAGACATTGGTGTCTTATGAAATGAGCTATAGTATAATAGAAAAAGAATGCTTGGCATTAGTCTTTGCAACACAGAAACTGAGGCACTATATGCTAGCACATTCAATCAAGTTGGTGGCCAAAATTGATCCACTCAAGTATCTTCTTAATAAAGCAACACTCACTGGATGATTGGCAAAGTGGGTAATGATCCTTACAGAGTTTGACATTGAATATGTGGAATGCAAAGCCATAAAAGGAGAGGTAATTGCTGATCAACTTGCTGAAGCTCCACTTGAGGATACTCAACCACTACATATTGAGTTCCGAGATGAATCAATAATGCATCTTACTCAACAACCCTGGAAGATGTTCTTTGACGGGTCCTTTACTCAAAATGGTTTAGGTGCTGGCATATTATTCATTACTCCTCAGAAGTACTCAATTCCAAAGTCTTATAAGATTCTATTCCCCTGCACAAACAACATCATAGAATATGAAGCTTTGGTGAATGGAATAAAACTAGCCATTGAATGGAAGGTTGTTGAATTACATATTTATGGAGATTCTTAGTTGGTCATCAATCAAATCAATGATACATCGATACATATCAGACTCGAGATGAGAAATTGATGCCTTACAAGAGGATGGTAGATGATTTCAAGAAGTATTTTGCTTTTGTATCATTCCAACAAATTCCTAGATCAGTGAATAGAGCAGCAGATGCTATGGCTACCTTAGCATCTATACCTGAGCTACAGGAGTCCAATTTTTGCTTTGATTTCCTAGTGGAAGAGTTATATTACCCTTCTTATGATTCTCCTGAGACCCAAATAGTTTGTTCTATTATTGGACACGACTCATCCAGATATAGCCACATCTACTCCTATCTACGTGACCAAGTTATTCCTGAAAATCTTACCTGAAATGAGAAAAGAAACCTAACTCGAAACGCTTCGTGGTATGTTATCATAGCTAACAATTTATTTAGATGAGGTTTGGACGGTACATTTCTTAGATGTCTAGAAATTGAAGAGTCTAAACGTGCATTATTGGAAGTCCATGAAGGTATTTGTGGATCTCATTCGAATGGTTTTACTTTAGCTCAGAAACTATTACGGGCTGGCTACTACTGGCCAGATATGGAAAAAGACACCATAAAATTTGCTAAGACTTGTGAGAAATGTCAGCTTCATGGAAATCTCATACACGCCCCGACGAGGGATCTCATACCATTCATTACACACTGGCCTTTTCAGCAATGGTCCTTTGATCTCATTGGTCAGATATATCCTGCATCATCCAATGGACATAAATTCATCATAACGGCCATTGAGTATTTCACCAAGTGGGTAGAGGCGGTTCTGCTGATCAAAGCAACTGGTAAACAAGTCGCCTTATTCATCCTAAACTATATAATTTGCAGGTATGGGATACCTTCATCTATTGTGACTGATAATGGAGGATAGTTCAAGAATAAAGACCTGGATGAACTTTGTGAGAAATTCAAAATAAAGCAACACTGGTCATCAGTATATTACCCTCAAGGTAATGGACAAGCTGAGGCATCTAACAAAAACCTACTGACTATCTTGCATAGAACAGCGAACAAGTTTGGGAAGGATTGGCATCTGCAGCTCAATCCTGCACTGTGGGCTTACATAACCAGTATTAGAACACCTACTAGGGCTACACCTTTCTCTTTGGTGTATGGGTCTGAAGCAGTATTACCTATTGAAGTAGAAATACCATCTCTAAGAGTTTCATTGCAAGGTCTTGTTACCGATGAAGATCATAGAATATCTAGATTGCAATAACTCAAATTGTTGGATGAACGTCGGCAAGTGGCGTTTGATCACCTCAGAGTGTACCAAAATCGAATGTCTAGAGGATATAACAAGAAGGTTAGACAAAGAGAATTTCAGGTTGGAGACCTATTACTAAGAGAAAATCCAAAAAATCAACAATTTCGAGACAACAAAGGGAAGTTTGAACCCAATCGACTGGGTCCCTATATCGTTATTGCAGTCTTTGGCTCTGGTGCCTATCAGCTCTCAACATCGGAAGGAGAACAGCTCTGAGAACCGATTAACACCATCCACCTGAAAAGATTATTTACTTAGCATTCTCTACTCCAACAAACTGAACAGCTGAAAAAGTCCTAAAAAAATCCTAAAAATTGGAAAAGTCTTGAAAAAAAAAAATTTTAAATGGAAAAATCATAAAATACAAAAAAAAAATTTAAAAATGTAAAAGAGAAAATGCCCTGGTAAACAGGCACCTTGGTAAAAAAAAAAAATTGATTCTCTGCCAAGCAAGTGAAAACCTGGTAAACAGGCGCCTCTTGTACTCAAGCGCTCCATCTATCAATGCAACGTTGGCATTTCCTGCTTTCATACATATTTTCTTTCACTTGTACATATTTTGCAATCACCTTCGTGACACCCTGGTTTGTTGGAACCCTCATGACTTGAAACAGATCAATGTCCTAGTCTTAGGTTATTCGACAAAGCACATTACATATCCTAAGCAATGTCAACCAAGTCATTATTCCGTCAGTGAAACCTGGTCATCCACTCCGAGTCAGTCACCTCTCTCCTGACTAGTACAGAGTTTTTATCACTGAGTTCACAAGCAAAACAACATAACGAAAAACAATTACTAAATAGTTTGAGCTATGAAAGAAAAAATTTCTTTGTATGTTGTCTTTTATATTGATTTTTTATTATTGTCCCTCTAAGTAACTCAAGGAAGTCTATTGTGACTAAGAGGAGCAAGGATTGGGGGCATAATATTTTCTTTGTTTTCTTCTTGTAGGAATGATCCCGATGATCTGGAAACATATAATCTAGCTGGGTGTCTGTGCTAAGAGCCTTCGCATTAAGGTGAAATCGCCTCACATACCTCGACTCCGCTTATTTGTATGCTACGAGGAGGTCCATATCATTTCTTTGTTTGTTTTGAGGGAATTTCTTTATGATGCAATTCGGGTCCCTGCGAAATCTGTCCAAGGATATGAACATAAAAAAGGGTCATTGCGGACAAGATAATTAATATTGCACATTGAAAAAGAAAGGAACTCTAACCTGCTTGTTGTGTTCGTTATGCTCAGTGATGAATCTTAAGTATTTTAAATCCAGTGACTAGGTTTAGGTTGCATTTTGAACATCATTTTGCATTTCATTTTGCATTTTGTGACTTTAAAGTGATTTTGGTGTGATTATAATAATCTCTTTATCTTCAGAATGAGAACTGAGAGCGTCATTATTTCTTACGCTAAGTGATCTATTTATCATTATTTCTTACGCTAAGTGATCTATTTATCATTATTTCTCTGATCGAGTACTTGTGTTTTGAGATGATTAGATGCATATATAACATTTCATATAGATTCATTCATTTTATTATTAATCATTTGCATTCATCTTATTGCATAGAAAACAAAAAAATTTGCACTGCTCATTTTCTTCATTTATTTGCATATGAAAAGAAACAAAAACATAGACATTCATAATCATTTGCAATACATACATTCATGCTGAAAGAAATGCATACATGTAGAATAAAGCATATAGAAACATCTCATAACCAATTGACACAAGTACAATGAAGTCAAATCGGATCTTGAATATACATATCATCTCAAGTCTAAGAGTACAAAATGATGTCCAATGACATGTACAAACTCCCATCAGAGCAAGAATCGTATAGGCTACAAAAATATGGGTGTGTCTACAAAAAATATCCTAGCTACAAAAAGAATCATCTAGCTAGCGCCCTCTCCCTCATCGCCTGGTGGAGGAGGAGGAGCCTGATGCCCGGGATCCTAGCGCGGTGCTTGTGCTCCCTCCGATCTGGCCATATACTGCGAATAAGGTTGCACCTGCTGTACAACAGGAACTACAGCACTATACGTTGCTACGTAATAAGATGCCCTACTACTCTAGAGAAAGACCTCCTATCGTAGAGACTCTATCTCTACTCTGGACTCTGCTCTCAAAGCCGCAATCTAGCGATCACGCTCAATCCTCACCTCGGCCAGTTGTCAGTCTCACTCCGCCAGCTGAGTCTGCACCACTATCAACTGTGATTGCAGCTCTGCAAGGCATGCTCTCATCGACTGACCCGTGTCAACCCCCTGCTCTCTCATAGGCTCTCCGCCGCCATCTCCACCACCATCTCCACCTGTGGCTCCACCCTACTCCTCTCGCCGTTGATGGACCTGCCTCGGATCTTCTCGCTCCTCCTCTCCCCCACCCACCCTCACACCTACTCTCCCAAGGGATCCACCCTCACCCCTTTGATGTCCAATGTCGGCTCACACTCCACTGCTGCTGGCACCAGGATCACCACCAGTCCGTCGTGGAGCATCTGGTCTCTGGCCTTGTCCCTGCCTATGAACCTATCTTTGTGCCTATCCTCGTGTCAGTGTGGGGGCATCATCCTCCACATCCTCAATATGAGGAGCATGCTCTCCAGGATCTGTAAACCAAGGGAATGGATGCTGCTAAAAATAATCCCTATATTGGGGCAATACCCCTACATCTGCTATATCATCTAAGTAATCCCACCTCAGGCGGTGTAAACCTGTCAACTACTGCATAGCCAAGGCATAAGATAGCCTAGGTGCCCAACCCTGCCTCTCCTCATCAGCATACCTAGCATATGATGTAAATTCCTATGAGATCCCTTGAGGCCGACCATACTGCCTCATCACTCATGAGATGACGAATCGCTCCACAATAGTCTACAATCTCCCAATCAGTGGGCGTGTGACAAACAAATCTCTCTGCACTGCCCGCAAGTCATCCCATGGCTCTAACCCTCTATATGGTCACCATATGACAACTATCAATTCATCGAGCTATCGTCTCCAGAAGTTTGTCTTGCCTAGATGGGGTTGTGTGATATATCTAGCATATCTATAAATGATCGGCTGTCCTGGCTCCCTGCTGTCTGTCACTATCGGTCGACACACGGGAAGGTGCTCCCAAGCCCACACCTGCAAAATATATACCCCAGCAGCCATGCTCCGCCCCTCTCTGTAAACAATCTCATGCATCTCTCGATACATGTGGGCCAGTAAACAAGAACCCCAGCCAAGTCTCTGAGGGGACTCTATCAATCGCTCGAGCATCCGACCCCATCCGCTCTGAAAACCCTGCTGCCCTCGATCTGGCATCAAAAAGTACCCAATAAAACCTACTAGGACACATGCCAGCGGATACTCCTCACTTTACATGCCCATCAATATATCCCAACTCATAGAACGAGTCAAGATATCTGGATCCCTTAATATGTTCCTCAGTGCCTGCAGTCCAGGTAACAATGTGGTATCATAGTCCACCTTATCCCTAGCAAAAGGGATACGAAGGATCCTGTACACATCCTCGAGAGCGATGGTCAACTCCCCAACTAGCAAATGAAAGGTGTTATGCTCTGAATGAAATCACTCTACCAATGCTGTGAGCATCCCGTGGTTCACACGGATATCAGGTAACCGCATCAGGTGAGTAAAGCCACACATATCAATATGGGCCTGCTCAACCTCAGACAAATCTCAAACTAAAGCCATAGTGGGAGCATATACACATCTGAAGAGCACAGGAGGTAAGCAAACCTGCAACAATCCAACAATGAAACATCAAAAAACATTCCAAATAATCCTACAAGAGAAGTTAAACATCACGCAAATCCAAATAAGTCAAATGCAAAACCAAAATTTCATGTTTACACTTTCAAAAATGGTCACTATTTTCCGAACGACAAAACATAGTTAGACAACATTTCGTACGAGTCAGGAATGGCTCTCGTACGAGAAAAAAGCCTCAAATGACAAATTTTTATATAATGCATGACAAAATGGTCTTTTAACTAACCTGTCGTACGACACAAGGGTTACTCTCATACGACAAAACTAATGGGTTTAAACGATAAAAGAAAATTTGCCAGTTTCTCATACGAGACAGGATCCTATCTCGCACAATAAACCGAGAACCCCGACCCAAAACCTGTCAAAAACGTGAAAAATCAACAAAAAAATTCAAAATTGGAAACATAAAGAGGCTAATGATTGATCACTTACCATTGGCTCGTAGTTTCAAGGTCGATTATGTCTTCTCTGGCACTCAAATCAGTTCTGACGAGTAAGGACCACCATTTTTCTTCGCATAAGGCTTTTTTTTTTGAATTTTCAGACTTGGAGGGTTAAAATGAATTGAAAATGACACTTTTGTCCTATATATAGCCTAAAACCTAATTTTTCAACTTGCTTCGATGGACACAAAAATTGTACCCTTGGCTAATGTGCCTGCTCTGATTCCATTTTCGGGATCGAAATTGAAATTCGAGATCATCTTGCTAGTCAATTTCAAAATTTTGACCACTTAGCGCTCTTTTCATCAAATGCTCATTCTTTCTTCAAATTGCGCTCAATTTCAAACACTGAATCTTACTTCAATTTCATTCCACGCTCAACATTACAATCAACTCTATGCTCAATTTCTCATCAATCAATGCCGAAATTTTTAGAAAAATCCTCAGAATCAATTTGTGCTCAAATGACTATTCATCGCACAATTGCCTAAAATCAACTACCCTCGCTATTTTTTGATTTCGCTCCCGAGGGGGCATACTTGTGACCTTATGACTTCACATTCTTCAAAATGTCGAGAAATTTTTCAAATCTTCATCAAAAGTCGAGCAAAATCTTTTCAATTAAAGAAAATCAATCCTTATCACTAAGAGGCATCTCAGCTTCATCGCTTCACATCAAGTTGAGATCTCTTGATCATCTGAATCGAATCAATCACTAGGGGCATATCAGTTTCATCGCTTCAAATCAAGCTGATATTTGTCTTTCATCTGAATTAATCTCTTAACATTAATTAGTTTCATTGCTTCAAATCAAACTGATTATTCGTTTAAACTCAATCAAAAAGTTTAAAGAGTTTCTTTGATCACTCTAAATCTAAGCAAGTGTTCAGTATTCATTTCTTGATCAAGCTGGATAGTTTATTCTTCGCTCATCGTGTCTTGATCAATCAAGTTCAAGATTGATTTTTTTTATCATCATTGACTGTATCTAAGATCAATCAAGTTCTAGATCAGTAAGATCCGCTTCTTGATCAATCAAGTTCAAGTTCGATATCTTTGTTTTCTATCGTTCCTCAGTTCAATCAAGTTCGGGATCGGTATCACTTTAATCAGACCTCATTTAGTTTTGTCACTTCGAATCAAGCTAAACACTTTGCTTTTTTATCTAGTTCATGATCAATCAAGTTCAGAACTGACATCTCCTAGACATCACACATTCTTTGAACCAACGCGTTGCTCGCACATTAATTCAAAGAGGGGCTAATGTAATACCCTAAAAATGGTCAGCTAAACCATGGGCCCCTAATCTCGACAACATCACCAAGGTCCTAACCAAAAGGCAATTAAATCAATCTTGAGCACATTATTAATTCTTTAATTATCAAAAATCACATGGCAAAATCAATTACCCAATATTAATTAAATATTTAATTAATTAATCGAATCATTCCAAGAATATCATTTTTTGATCAATTATCCTATTTTAATTTATTAAATATCTTTGCATATTTAATTAATTAATAAATTTGTAATTCAATCATGCGAAAGGATTAATTTATTACAAAAGATGAATTAAGTTATTACAAAGAGTTGAATTGAAAATTAAATAAAAAGAATTGAATTAAGAGAAAAATCAAACTTGAGATGATATTTCTTTTTCTAAATTTAGAACTTGAAATCAAAAAAGCAATTTAATTGAATTATGGAATTATTCTCTAAAATTGGAACTCAAAACTTTTCAGAAAAAGAAGTTCAGTTGCATTGAAAAGACTCTTTTCTTGATTAAATTGAAGAATTATCTATTTTTATCAGATATGCATGGAATTAATTTATTATTATTTTGCAATGCAACTTGGACTTCTAATTTGAATGCATTTCAATTAAACTATAATTCGAATCTATCTCAAGGTTAACTCAACCTGATTTCTCAATTATTTTCAATTAATCCTAAATTGAGCTTTTTCATCATCTCTCTGTAATTCTCTATAAATTTAGTCTTGAGCTCTCATTCCAATTCACCCCAGAGATTTTGAGAACACACTTGGAGATTATTATCACACTAATTTCTCTCTGGAGTCATTGATTGATTATTATTGCTTTTTTTTAGATTACTTGCATCCATTTTACATTCATTATTGCTTGAATTGGTTATTATTGCTTGAATTATTCATCCATTTCTTGCATCCATATAGTTTAATATCATATAGATTAAATCCTTCATCTTGGTGTAGTCTAGTCACTGGTATTGCTTATAACAAACTAAGAGCAATCTTATACTCGCATCATTTAGAAGGCAATGGGTCGCTGTGCTATGGTTTATTTCTTATTGATTATTGATTACTAACCATGCATATAATGACTTAATTGAAGTGTTGTGCTTACAGCTACAGGTTCACTTTTTCACACACACACTAACGCCAAGCATGTTTTTTCTATTATAGTGTAGTTAATTTCATAAGACACCAATGTCCTGCTAATGTAATAAATAGCTTGTTCCTTTTTGTTATCATCTCTTTGCGCCAGAAGTGCCCCCAGTGATGAATCAGTTGCTGATATATAAGATTAGTGGTTTACCCTGAATCGGTGGCATCAATATCGGTGGATTTGATACGTACTCTTTTATCTGTTGAAGATGTTGTTAGCACTATTGATCCCAGTTGTATATTACTCCTTTTCTCAATACCTTTGTGAAAGGTTGAGCTTTGTCTGCTAGCTGAGAAATGAATCGTCTGATGGATTGGAGACGTCCCTATAGACTTCTCATTTGACTAAAGTTCTTCGGAGGCAGCATTTCCATTATAGCTTGGACCTTCTCAGGATCAACCTCGATTCCCTTCTTTGAGATGATATAGCCAAGTAGTTTACCAGATGTCACTCCAAATGCACACTTCTTTGGATTTAACCAAAGTTTGAACTTTTCCATTCTGTCGAGTATAGGACCTAACTCTTGAATATACGTTGATATTTTCATAGTCTTCACTAAGGTGTCATCAACATAATCTTCCATATTATTATGCATCATGTCATGAAAAATAGTTGTAACTGCTCTTTGATTGGTTGCTCTTGCGTTCTTTAGCCCAAATGGCATGATGTTCAAGCAAAAGGTTCCCCATGCACAAGTGAAAGTTGTCTTTTCTTGATCTCCAGGAGTTATTTTGATTTGATTGTATCCAAAGAATCCGTCCATTAGTGAGTACATTTCATACCCAGCACTCATGTCGACTATCATATCAATGTTTGGTAATGGAAATTCGTCCTTTGGACAAGCTTTGTTAAGATCTCTAAAGTCAGTACAAACTTTGATAGACTTGTCTACCTTTGACACAGGTACTATGTTTGAAATCCATTCGGCATAATCTATAGCTCTGATGAATCCAGCTTTGAGCAGTTTTTCTACTTCAGCCTTGACTAATAGTGCTACATGCGGGTGCATCTTACGAAGTTTTGCTTAATTGGTTTTACTCCTGGTGTAATTGAAATATGGTGCATAATGAGATCAGGATCCAAGCCTAGCATATCAGAGTATGTCCATGCAAAGTTTATTTTCTTTTCTAAGAATAGTTGAGTGAACTCCTTCAATTCTTCTGCTGATAGTGATTGAGCTACATGAATGATGTGTGGTGTCTCTTGACTCCCAATGTTCACTGGCTGAGTTGGCTTGATCAATATGGAGGACCTTTCCTGGAAATGATTTGGCAGTATATCAAGTATCTCACCTTCCAGGGCCTCAGAGAGGTTTTCACCTTTATGTGCGTCCTTTATTTTCTCTTTTTTAGATTCTAACACCGCCACAATGTGGTTTTCACCATCAAATCTTTTATTTTTATTTTTCTTGTCTTTGCGACTAAGATACTTGATATCCACTTCAGTCATGTTTTCACTTTGTTCACTAGTGGAAGAGTCTATAGGTTCGACTGCATTGAGATAATAGGCTAACGTATAGTCCTTGGCAAAAGTAGGTGTATTCATGGGCTAGTTTTGTAAAGTACAGTCAATCAATTTGGGATGTACTAAGGATAAATCTTGGATAGGTTCAAGAGCATTCACGGTATTGTTATCACAACGGCAGATTGAAAAGTCGAGTTCTAGAAGAATACCTTGCGTAAGTGTCTCAAGACCAAGAAGAGTCAGATCACAATTATTAAAGTTCACATTAATATTTAGTTGATCTAATCTGATATACATACTTGTAACGTCGTTCACTACGCCAGACTGGATGTCATATTGTGGTTTAACAGCGATAAGATCAATAGACATATTTTCATTATTTGTATCAGCTGATTCAGGATTTGAGGCTAAGTAGATATTGTCCTGAATACGACTATCATCAGAGTCATCAGGTGAAGTTTATGAGTCTTCTTCAAGTGATTTAATAAGTGTATGTATGGTATCAACACCAACATCTTTAATACTTGAAGTTCCTTCATGTTGTGGTTCATTTGTCACTTGTATCTGATACACCTGTTGACATGATCTTGATGTTTTTGTGATTGGTTGTCGTCTACTCTATTCAGCTTCTTATGGACTGATAACGGGTTCTTGTTCTGTAGCTTCCAACTCTTCTTGTGTAGTGCTATACCTGATTTGTTCTGTTTTAGGATAGGGGTACATAGATGAGAAGCTTTCTGGTATTCTTCCTTCTTTCAGTCCTTGTTCATAATTTGCTTGTCTCTTTTGTCTAATTTCCTTTATTTATTTCTCTAGTTTTATGCACATCAGCTCTTGAGCATCATTTATGGCATCGCTAGACTCTTCTGGAGTTTCTGTAGTGGATGTGTTTGAGAGGTAGTCAGGACCCCATTCATACTCATTTGAATCAGTCTCTGAATTGTCTACTTACTGCCTGCCAGTATATGTGACTGGAACCTTTAGTGGTGCAAACAATTCTCTGATTCTTACTACTTCATCTCTTATATCCTCAGGGACCTCAACTTCTTGTATTATTGTAGTTGATACCATCGAAGCTTGAGCACTGACTATTTCTTCTTTCTTGACTGTTGATTCCTCTTTCTCTTTTCTACACTCTACTTTTGTTTGTTGAGTGTCTACTTCCTATAATGTTAAAGGTGATATTCTTTTCTACCACTTAGACTTAGAAACATGTTTTTGGTCTGATGTCTTTTTTGGATTGTATCCCAGTCCAGCCTTATCATTTGTGGATTTGGTTTGTAGCTGAATTGGTTCAGTAATACCTTCCTTTTATTTGCCCAAAGGACCAGTACGTGAGTACCCCATGAGTTGAATCATTTTGTAGCTGGAACCATATTGGTTTGAGGAAATCTCACAATGTCGTACCTCCTCATTTTGACTATCTTCCTTAAAGATCTAGTTAAGAACAGCATTTTCTTCTATTTCATCCACTAAGGAGGTAGAAGATTGTACAAAGAGACCATCATATATGGTATTTGGAGCTGAAGTTTGTGTTCTCATAGCCTCTAATGGCTTGCCCAACTATTTTGGTGATGGAGGGAGAGAAACTAATGAAAGTACCTGTTCTATCTTGTAGCCATCCATGCCAGTATTTGTAATCTTCAATCTCTTTTCTAAGTCTTTCATCAGTGCTTCTGGATCTGCATTTGGAGAGGCTGCCCTATTATGAGGCACAAAAGTATCTGCACCTTTTGTCAATGCATTACAGACAATATTTGTATCAATAGGAATACTGACTTCAACTCTGTTATAAGGAAACTTTAAGCATTGATGGTATGTTGACGGTACTGCCTTCATTTCATGAATCCACAGCCTGCCCAGTAATATATTGTATGACAAAGGAATATCAAGTACTTGGAAAAGGACATCTTTTTCTATTGGTCCAACTCTGATAGGTAATGATACCAGACCTTTAGAAGTCCTTTCTTCCTCATCATAGGCTTTTATTGTTATTTTCTTGCTAGGATCAATGACATTTTCAGAGAATCCTAGTTGTGTAAGTAGACTGTAAGTACGGATATTCAACCTCACGCCTCCATCTATATAAAACATGTTTGACTCTGTGTTTGTGGATCATGGCTTCAATATGCAATGGTTGGTTATGTGGATGATTTAGTGAGTTGTCATCTTCTTCAGAGAAGGTCAGATAGTGAGGTGAAGTCAGATGACCCACCATAGACTGAAACCGGTCAATGTCTAAATCTTTTGGAACGTTGGTGGTGAGCAATGCTTTGTCTAGGATCTCTTTGTGAGCAGATGAGAGTTTTAGCAATTCAAAGATTGAGATTTGAGCATTTGTCCTTTTCAACTGTTCAACAACACTATATCTAGAAGATGATGATGAAGTTAACCTTTTAAATTTGTCCAAGGTTGATTCTTTTTGTTTGTTTGGAAAGGCTGGTGGATTTGATGTTGCTTGAGCCGGGTTGGAAGAACTAGCTCCTTGGAGGGTGAATTTCTTTTGAGAACGGGTGAGAGCTCTTGCATATCGTGATTCATTTGGTTTATCTTGGACTATAATCACATTGCAATATTCCGAGTGGGAAGGCTCAATCATGTTGATAACATTGTCCTGACTGGCATAAGTATAATTTACCTTGGCACCTCCTTTGGTCTTTGAAGAATCACCTTGTTTGTAAACAGGCAAAGGGTCTTTAAATGCTTTATGATCTGCATTAGTCAGATGATTCCCAACAACAACTTTATCGGCATCTATGAGATCTTGAATCTCATGTTTTAGCTTCATGCAATTGTTTATGTTATGACCTTTATTCCGATGGAAGTCACAGTATTCATTTTCTCTCCACCATCTTGGTTTAATATCTGGATCATATGGTCTGGAGTTATCTGGTAGTGTTATCAAGTTGTTTGCCAACAGAGTTTTGAAATTGGATTCATACGATTCTTCAAGAGGAGTAAAATCATGCTGAGGTTTGGAAAGCCAAGGCTTTTCTTTGAACCATTCCTTTGTTTTCTTTGGCGGATTTTGTGTTGCAGCCTTAGCGGCTTTAAGTGCTTGTGTACCACTAGCCAAGTTGAATATTGTGGATTTTGAGTTGGCTTTGACAGTGTCTACTACTCCATCATTAACAACATTCTTGTTGTTGTCTTTGCCAAACTTCCAGTACTTGTTCTTCTCTTTAGAGCTAGATCATGGTTGTGTTTCTTTCCAAGGTGTGATATCCCCCTTGTTTATGAGCACATCTTCCATTCAAATGGCATTATCTACCATTTTGTTAAATGATGGGTGTACTTGCATTTGTATACTATATTTCAGTTTGGGGACCAAGTTATTGTCATCACATACCATCAATATGGGTTTCCCTAGTAGTTTGTGTGTGTGTGAAAAAGTGGTATGTAGCTGCAAGCACAACACTTCAGTTAAGTCATTATGTGCATGGTTAGTAATCAATATTCAATAAGTAATAAACCATAACAAAGCAACTAATTGCCTTCTAAAAGATGCGAGTATAAGATTGCTCTCAGATTGTTATAAGCAATACCAGTGACTAGACTACACCAAGATGAAGGATTTAATCTATATGATATTAACTATATGGATGCAAGAAATGGATGAATAATTCAAGCAAATAATCTATTCAAGCAATAATGGATGAAAGCAATGATGGATGAGTAAAATGGATGCAAATAATCTAAAAAAGCACAATAATCTTCAATGACTCCAAAGTGAAATTAGCGTGATAATAATCTCCAAGCGTGTTCTCAAAAATCTCTGGGATAAATTGGAATGAGAGCTGAAGACTGAATTTATAGAGAATCACCAAGAGAAAAGCTCAATTTAGGATTAATTGAAAATAATTAAGAAATCAGGTTAAGTTAACCTTGAGATAGATTCCAATTATAGTTTAATTGAAATGCATTCAAATTAGAATTCCAAGTTGCATTGGCAATAATAATAAATTAATTCCATGCATTTGTGATAAAAATAGATAATTCTTTTATTTATTCAAAAAAAGGGTCTTTTCAATGCAACTGAACTTATTTTTCTGAAAAGCTTTGAGTTCCAATTGTAGAGAATAATTCAATAATTCAATTTAATTGCTTTTCTGATTTCAAGTTCTAAATTTAGAAAAAGAAATAATATCTCAAGTTTGATTTCTCTCTCAATTCAATTCTTTTATTTTAATTTCAATTCAACTCTTGTTTTGTAATTAATTCCTCTTTTGTAATAAATTAATTCCTTTTGCATGATTAAATGGCAATTTTATTAATTAATTAAATATGCAAGGATATTTAGTAAATTAAAATTGGATAATTGATCAAAATGATATTCTTGGAAATGATTTGATTAATTAAATGAATATTTAATTAATATTGAGCAATTGATTTGCCATGTGATATTTGATGATTAAAGAATTAATAATGTGCTCAAGATTGATTTAATTGCCTTTGGTTAGGACCTTGGTGATGTTGTTGAGATTAGGGGTGCATGGTTTAGATGACCATTTTTAGGGTATTACAGTTTGACCCACTCCAAACTCCAGACCCCAGTGCCCATTTGACTTCACATGTGGAACCAAATAATCCCTCCATGGAGGGAAGGAAGTTCGATATGCCATACGTGCCTTCCCAATCTCATCCTTTATCTATATGAGCACATGAGGCATGATTAGGGCACCAAAAATTATCTTATTAATGTGTGTTTTACCCATCCCTCGGTTTTTTTATTTAATGGTATCACTTTATTAATCAAACTCTCAATGAGATTCCCTAGTACCCATTTTAGGGCCCCGACAACCACGAGAGCTACTCCCCCTAACTCGCACCTAGACACCACTAACCTATGGGTACAAAAAGAGGATCAAAAAATCTTCATAAAAACCAAGGCACACATAATAAATCATCACAACACCATCTCGTAAACAAATATCTCATAAATTGAGATAGTACTACCATAAGACCCCAATCATTAAAGGGGTTAAGTCCTGAATCAACATCATATACATAGGGCCACTAATTCATTATCATCAAGCATGAGATTGGGCCTGTGACCACCAATCCAAATCCAGATATCCACACATGATAACATGAAACATTGTAAAATCATAAATCATTTATTCCATAACACAATTAGATCCATAACATCATTTCTGATCCACAAATCACTCATTAAATCATTTGTTCTCAAGACACCATCTTAAATGCAAAATCAGTAACTAACAATGAATGAACACATGCAACCAAAAAGTAACACATAAAACCATCACAAACTATCACATAGGCTCTATAAAATCAAATAGAGAAATATAGTCCCAAACCCAAGCCTCTGGTCCTACCTAGACTACCATGGACTCCAAAAACTCATCCAAGAAGAAAAACTACGAATTAGTTCTTTTGCCCCATGAAATGGCACATTTGATAGTTATTTTAGTACTTTTTTTAATTATTTTATAGCATTTGTTAATTATTTTAACTCATTCACTCAATGTTTTGGTGCATTCACAACAGAGACCAAAATAAAGAGCCCAAAACTGATCCGGAGAGCAAAACTATGAAATAATGCATATTAAAAATATTTTAATGCATATGAAAAGTCTTTTAATTTGTATGAAAGTTATTTTGGTGCATTTGAAAATTATTTTGGCGTATATACCCTCTATATTAGCACATTTTCAAAAAAAACAAGACTGCATACTTGGGTTGACTTGGGGCTCAAAACCTGACACCTACAAGACCAAAATTGCAAAAACTAACAAATACCCTGAGATGGGTTAGTTTACTAATCAAAAAAGTAATTATACAAAACCTATGATCAAAAATCACTTCACATTACTTCAAACACCAAAAACAACCCATTAAAAGGGTGAAACGAGAGCACCCAAAACATCCATTCAACAAAACGACAAAGCAAGAACCCATAACTTTTACAAAGAATTTAAAACACCATACAAATGTGAGATAAACATTTGTTTTCATTATTTTGAATCAAAATTACTATAAACAAAATAAAATAAAGAATTCCAACTTAGATAATAAAGATTATACTATTCAATTGAAGACACACAACTCCTGCATGAACAACAAATCAAAAAGAAATAGAAAGCCTCCAAAAGAAGTACCAAACACAATCCAAATACTCCAAACCAATTCCACATAATCCCCTTTGCTATCTTCATGAAAACCCCTCACAAAAATTCATCCAAAGCACTACATACACACATGTAGATTGAAAACTCTTCCTCGCCATTGCAATTTTTTGAAAAACCATTTTTACTAAACCACCATCAACACAACTCCCAAAACCTACTCTACCTGATTTTCATTAATCCATTCAAAAACCATAAACAACCTTTCCTCTAACACTCCCAACCAAAATAGCAACCCTGAGTTCGAACACAAGCTTAGTGCATACAACCAAAGAAAATGAAATAAATTATAATTAATTACTAAATTACAACTCCCACGATGAATCATAAATCATTCCCACCAAATAAAAATACTAATATATTATAATCCACAAAATAATATTATAATATGAGACCACAATATAACACACATAATTAATCGCTCACACTTAGGATTATACATTATGATTCATTATTCACCTCAACCATACAACATCAAACCATCAATTAAATTAAATTAAATATGTCATACCTGAACCACACAAAACCTAACAAGATGACTCTAGCCAAGAATACAAGAACACACAGGACACTAACTAGGGTTAGAATGTTGTAGGACCTTAGTGTCACCTTCGATCAACTACCATTGAGATTAAAGGTACACTTAGACCTATGAGACTAGGTGGAATCAATTCCTAGTACCTGCATCTTGCATAAAACCAAACATATATACACAATATATACATAACCATAAAATAAATAAGCAGGTGAAAGAGAATCGCAACATCACACCCCACTCATATATGAGTGATGTGAAAACGTCCCCTTCACATCCACAATAGTAAGACATCATAGAAAATACATATCATAACAATTAACATCAACATCATTCACATCCAATGAAACATTGAATTAGGGTTAGCAACTGATAAATCATCATCATAAGTAATAAACATGAACCACATCTCCTAAATAGAGAGTAATCATGAAGCTAATCATGACCTAGAATCAATAATTAATCAAGGGTATAGAATCATAATGAATTTAGGAGTATGTCAATATAAAGAGTCAAACAAGAAGCAAAGAGTATTAGGTAATATAAAGAGTAAACCAGTATCTGACATAACCTATCATAAAGGATGAATATGGGAAGGGCACTACATCCTCACCCCCTAAGAATTGACTTACTCCTGGAAGTCACAAGGCTAGGATGAAAACATACACACATTAGTCCTTAAAATTATTTGAATGATACCAATTTATATCTTTCCTTTGGGATTAATACAAACAACATAGATAATCACCTCATTATAGGATTCATCAACCAATAAAAACATCTTAGTCTGATCATTTTCTTAACTCAAAGTAAGATAGTGACAACAAGAGTTTTCCTTTACATTCTTCAATTATTCAAAATTAATGCACTACATAATAGATAAAACAAGACACATCAATTTTTACTAACTACAATAAGCATACTAATTTACTCAAATCCCTTTAAAAGACCATCGTTTTTACAACATTCTTGCAGGATATAATTTTCAATCATAATTCCCATCACCATGTTAGTATCCATAAGACACAAAACATAGTAACTCACACTTTTCACACATGAAAACACTTATTTAACATCTACATACACAATAAGGAGGATAGATATACATTTCACATGTCATTTTACACATACACACTCCTCTATATTACCGAAGAAGTCGCATCATACATCTATGTGAATGGAATGTTTCTTGCTATAAGTTTTCTCAAATTTGAATGTAATTAAGATATCCTACAAAATCCAAAATCCATAGTCCGTACTCATAAAAAGTAAATAAGATTCTTGGCATACATAAAACATCTCAACATTCACACCAAAAACACTTAGCATGAATCACAACACAGTCTCAAGTAAAGAGAAGTGTAAGGCCCTCTCCAACCAAGCTTTGATTAACTTAGTTCACCATGTTTGACCCTACTAATAAATGCTTTAATTCAATAGGATATGCTATGTTAGATAGATAGATTGGTGAGAAAAGTAATTGAACCAAGTTACGGAATCATTTCACCTTGAGGTGTACATTTTTATGCATTATGGATTTAGAACTTATAAGATTCCAGGATTTGGATAACATTGATGTATGTTGATGCTTCATTTATATGCGTTATGATATAGATCTCTGTATGATTCCAAAATAGGATTACTTTGAGGAGATATATGTCATTATTGGATTTCCAGGACTTCACTATGATGGTAGAAATAGGATGCATGTCTTATATGTGGATCAAAATTATGAGAATTATGATAATTGCTTTTGTGGATTTATTTGGATATAAGACGTATTGATTTGTTTAAGTGTATATTGTATGCAGAGTGTTTGATGTGTATTCTTATTCATGTGTTTTATATTTTATGAGGTTATTTGGAATTACTAATGTGGAATTGAGATGCGCATGAAAATTATCCATGTGACCATGGAAATATTATGGAGAACCAAACCTAGACCTATGTACGTTCGTAAAACCAGGGTTTGTCTATTTGGAGAGACAACACCCCATTTGTATCGTATTTTATTCGTGAAAGTGATTGTTGCATGAATGTTAAATTGAATTTTGTTATTTGTGTAAATCCAACAAGAGACAAGATTTCACGTATAATTTTGTAAAAGTATTTTCTTTGTGTCACTTGACACATGTTTGGATTTATGTTTGAGTTTTTAAATTTGTCTCTTGGAGGGAGTTGTTCAACTAAAGTTTTTTCAATTAATTTAATGTAAATCCATAATTGCCTTGGGAAAAGAATCTTTGGGATGGTCAACTTAAGTTTGACCCGAAAATTAACTTCATATGGGTTTCAAAAGGGTTAAATGGACACCTAGGGGTAGTTTAATAGGGTTTCCTAAAGCCCATAAGGTATACCTAAGGGTTAGGAGTAATTTTAGGCATGTACCAACTCTCATGTGACCATTTAGACACCCTAAAAAGTGACTTTTCTAAGTTGTGCGAAAATTAAAATTAGAAGGATCATCTAAGTTGTAAAGTTTCCTTTTGGATGTGAGATCCCTTTCCCATTTTCTCCTACCTTTCCTTTTTAGTTTTAGAAACTTGTGAGAACTCTCACTAGGGTCTTCTTAAGCAAGAATAAAAGATTTTGTGGGTACTCACCCACTCTCCATTTTTGGAGACAAGGAATTTTTGAAAGGAAAAAAAATAGATTTTTGAATTAAGAATTTGGCTAAGGGTGGAAGGGAAAGACTTGTGGAATTGGGCTGCTCATCCTCAACAAAACTAGCATACCTTTGGGCAGTTTAAGGTTGGTTCTACCTTTCTTGTAATGTTTTCTTATTGCATGTTGTATTGAAAGATGGCTTGTGTTAAAGGCTAGTTTTCTTGCATGTATTCCTTGGAAATTTATTTGGTGTTTTGTGCTTATGCAATTTATGTGTTTTGGGAGTAATCAAGGCCTCCTACTCTTGGGAGAGAGGATGGTCTTGTGGGTGGTAGAAGTGACAGCCCTCGAGTGGGAGGCTCTTGTTATGAGAGTGATCACAAGGGATTTTATGTGACCCTTGCTACATGGCTTGTTTATGCATTGGGGGTCATAAGGAGGGAAATAAGGCATGAATGCCTTGGGGGGCATAAGGAATGTGGGGTTGTTATACTTGATGTATTTGGTTTTCCATGAGGTGGCTATATGTATTACCATACTTGCAGTCTCCTCAGGGTACTTGGTCCACTACCACCCTTGAAAAGACATCACAATGTGTGGTGTAGTGTATCTTGGGTTGGGATTGTGTTTGAGATTGTGTTTTCCCTTGTCTTTTGTATTTGCATGTGTGTTACCTATCTAAGGCTTGGTTCTCCAAGCTCGGGGGTGGCTACTGGTTAGCCTAGGCTGGGAGGTGAGCTCTCCATGGTCATAGCTTTTGATTTAATGTAGGTTGTTGGAAGAAAGGAATAAGACATGTAAATATGGCTGGAGTTATTTGTTGCAGAAATCTGAGTGGAAATATTTTTATTATCTTGTTTTTAAAAGTCCTCATTTTTAATAATGAGAGACCTATTTGTAAAATGATGATAGTGTCTTTTAAATGTAATTTAAAGAGATGTAATATGTTATTTGCTATATTGCAAGAAAAGGAAATGAATAAATCTGGGTTTAGTTTCCTAAAAGTTCTTTTGAATCTAATAATTGTTTAGTACATAATATTTTTTGGAAAAGCTATTAAATTTATTTTACCCCTTTATGCATATAAAATAATTCAAGGGAATAAAGAAATGAATTAATGTTTGCATGCATGTTGTTTTGAAAAATAAATGTTTCAGTTCATATCCTATTGCAAAGAAATGATTTAATAATTGCATGCATGTTGATTTGAATGTAACTATTCAGTTTATTTCCTATGTGTGTATCTCTAAAGATAAGTTGAATTGATTTTAGATAAATAAAGTTGCAGAAAATAAAAATCACATTTAATTGCAGAGATTTGAATTTAGAAACTAGATGGTCTATCTAATTTAAATAATCGCATTTGTATATAGTTGTTGTTAAAAAAATTTTTAAACTCTGTTATTTACTTATTGCAAAATATAAAATCCATATTTAGTTAGCCTAATTATTTCCTTTAGCAATTAGGAGATTAATGAAAGGAATTAAATAGTTCTAGAGTTACTGTCTTAAGTATATTAAATTCTGTTATTTAAAACGTTTAAATTTATAAATTTAAAATTAAATATTAACTTCATTAATATTTAATCCATAACACCTCAAAAACTATTTTAATTTGAAACATCTCCTCCAATATAATATTATAATATTATATATATATATATATATATATATATAGTTGTATATATATTCTAATATATAATTATATAAATATATATATGTATAAATATATATATTTATATAGGAGGAGATGTTTCAAATTAAATATTAGCGAAGTTAATATTTAATTTTAAATTTAAATAGTTTTTGAGGTGTTATGGATTAAATATTAATGAAGTTAATATTTAATTTTAAATTTATAAATTAAACAATTAGGGAATTTTATTTTAAATGTAATTTATTGGGCTAAAGGGTTTAATTTTTAACTCTACTAGGCATAGATGCATGTGATTAAACTTTATAGAAAAATATTCATTTGCGAATATAATTGACCCTTTTGTTGATTTAGTTCAAGCTACTTATTAATTATTGCTAAGTAAAATAAAGACACTTATAAAACTAAGTGTTAGGACTAGTATAATTAGATCCTAAGATCAATGAATGGATATTGGATGATTAATCTTTTTCTACGTTAATTAATTGATTTAATTATTGATTAAGAGCTATGCGACAATAAAACTATTTAATTAGAATTCCGCATTTAATTTTAATTATTTTTTATTACTTGAGCTAGTAGATAAAGTTAACTCTAAACATAGTTAAGACAAAACTTGATAGTACATTTCATAATGGCAATTTAATGTTATTACGTTGGAATTTTAAAAAAAATAAATTATCCCGTTCTTGCCCTAAACTTTGGGCATGACAAGGAGTGAACCTCAATACATGCTACAAACACTCGATGCACTCTTCGCTTAGTAAATTATTCATAGGCATCCTTATTAAATAGTTACACATGAAGCATACATAAGTATTCATTGAAGATAGGGAATCTACAGTTCATTAACATTTAACTATTGAATATAATACAAACTTCTTTAACTCAACACACTTCTCCCTAAAATTTAATATAATATAGAAAGTTACAAATGCATTTTATCTTAGAAAAAAAAAATTGTTTCCCCAAACAACATTAGTATTATCTGATTGCCCAACATTCCTAGTACACTTCTCCATGGTTTCCTCACTTAGACACACTATCAAAGGTTTGATATGAACATGATAGAGACAACATTAACACAAAACCAGAGCCAACAATATTGTTGGTGTACATAATTATTCATCATGGATATTATTACACTTTACTTAAGTTAACTTAGGATAATGCATCTCATCATAGTTTGGATATGAGACACTTAGGGAAGTGTGCACATAGGGATGTAGCTTGTAGGAGAAATTCCACCTTTTGTGGTCTTATCTTGTTGTTACACTCCACATTCGGTGGGTCCTCCACCTCTTGTGAAATATTATATTATTTCTCCTACCTACGCCTACTTTTTCTTACCTACCCTTGTTTCTCATTGAGCCACATGTCATGATTGTGTGCTGACATATCCATATGGTCTTGCCTATATAAGCAGGCACATATTCATTGTATTGGTTAATCCAGTTGATCATTTGCATATTCATGAGAATACAGTTTTGTTCTTGTCATACTTTTGTCTCTCTTTTGTGCTTTTCATTGTGCCCTTGATCTTGGCAAAATCTCACATGGTATCAGAGTCATTGGGGCTTCATTGATTGGTTTTGGGAGACATCTTGGAAGGCTTCTATTTTTTGGATCTGGGGTACTGCGTATTTTGGAGGCATCCTAGAGCATTTTCGACCTCACGATTGCATTCGAGAGGCCGTTTCCATAAAAATTGAGTATAAAGTCGACCTATTTTGGTGAAAGACGGATTTTGGGTGTGGAGAAAACTTTTGCCCAATCTAGGCGATACGGTATGTAATTTTCGGATTTTTTCTGTTTTTTAAATATATATATATATATATTTCATTTCACAAAAAAAAATTATTTCAAAAAAAAAAAGGGGGGGCAAAAATTTTTTTGGAAGTTTTAAAAAAAACAAAAACAAATTGTTGGGGGTTCGCAGACCTCCCCCCGTGACCACTGTCGTACTGAAAGTTGCAGTCTGACCGTCTTTGTACTCCGGTCTCCACTACTCTTCGTGCTCTAGTCTTCACAGCTCCTGCGGCCCCCCGGTAGAGACTGCTCTAGTGGCCC
Source organism: Cryptomeria japonica (assembly GCF_030272615.1). Taxonomy (NCBI): domain Eukaryota; kingdom Viridiplantae; phylum Streptophyta; class Pinopsida; order Cupressales; family Cupressaceae; genus Cryptomeria; species Cryptomeria japonica. The sequence goes on from NC_081409.1 coordinate 525,148,498, forward strand.
CCCACTGGCCGCCTCCCATCGGCAGATCTGGTCACCAGCGACCCCGTCGGCCACTTCCTGCCGCAGTGTGTCCCTCCGGTCACCGACGGCCCCCGACAGTGGCCACCTCCCACCGACCATCGAGCCCTCCCACCGGCTCTAGAAACTAGCCCATCGGGCCTCATGAGTGCTTAAACTAGTGAATCCATGCCTGCCACGTGGCAAGAGATCACTAGCCTGTGGAAACCTTCTGACACATCAGCGTCCAATTAGCGCCCAGTTAGCCTTGTCCGTATAGTCAACCATGGGGTATGACGGCCATTTTGATGGTCATATAGCTATCAAATTTAACACAATGATATGCTGACATCAGCCTACATCAGCATCTTTTTGAAAATTTTAGACCCCTCTCCGTTGAGAAGTTTGGTTTTTTGGGCCAACTTTGGAGGCTTATAACTTGCTCAATTTTGCTCCTTTTTGGGTGCAATTTTTTTTTATTTGGGATAATTTTTCATGCTCTCCGCAATGGTGTGGTTATTTTCTAATTTTGATGCACAATTTTTTTAGATTTTTCAGATTCTCTCAGTTGTACCTTTCCAATCCTCAATTTTGCAACTTCAAAGGCTTTGTTTGAGCTCATACGACCTCCTTTTCAGGTGTCATTTTAATTTGAAAGTGCATATTTTTTCATCTACTTTCATAATCTATGATCAGTTTTCAGAGATTTTGAGTGGATATTGTACTTTCAGATATTGGTCTTCTTTGGCTTACTTGGTACTTGTAATTTGCTTGGATCTTAGTTTAGATCTCTTGCATTATCAGTTTGAGTCTCCTTTGGCCTCATTGAGGCAACTGTAAAGTTGAAATCAGAAGTCCACTTTGCCATTTTTTGCAAGTGGCCCATTGTACACACACTAAGTATAAAGTGCCAAATCATCATTTTGGAGGGGGTTCTTTGATTGAGTGAATTTGGGGGGGTGTCTTGTGTGATTGTGCCTTTCTTTCCTTGTGCTCTTTCATTTTTGTTGCTATGAGTCTTCATAAATTTCCACCTTTAACTCCACATAATTATGCATCTTGGAAAATTAAAACATGGAGCAAATTAATGGAAAAAGGACTCACGCATTACATAGATGGAACAATAGCAGCACCACTTGATCCTAAGGTTGATCCTAATGCTCAGTTAGAATGGCTCACTAAGAATTGCATGGCTTTTCGAACTTTACGTAAGTATGTATCAGATGACCTCATTTTTAACATTGAGAAGTGTTCTACAATCAAAGAGGCTTGGGAAATGTTTCAGAAATTGTATGATCAAGTTGATGAAATCAGAGGTTACAAGATTGACAATGAGCTCACCAACTTGGATCCCAAGAGTTTTGATACAATCCAAGATTATGTCACCAAAGCAAATGAGCTAAGAGCTAAACTTAAGGATTGTGGAATTGACAAAAAGGATGCTTAGTTGATATTCAACTTGTTGGACAAGCTTGCACCTGAATATGCAGCATTTGTTTCTAGCTTCCAAACTCATCATTTGACAGTGGGGAGTTCCTACACTATGCCTACATTTGATGCTTTCACAAAAAAATATTGACATTGGAACAATCTAAGTTATTGAACATGGGGCTTCTCAAGTCTTCAAAGTCTAAGGCTTTGGTGGCTAATCAAGGGAATCAAGGGAGTCAAGGCAAAGATTCCAACAAGAAGAAGAAGCAATCTAAGTCAAAGTCACAACAGGAAAAAGGACAATCATCCTCTCCATCACAAGGCAATTTTTCATCCTCTTCCAAGAAAGGGAATCCACCTAAGAAGGATAAACCAACTTGTGCTTATTGCAAGAATTATGGTCATGATGAGCATTGATGCCACACTAAGCAAGTTGATGAGTTGACAAATCTTCTTAAGAAAAATAACGTCAACCTTCCATCCGCCTACAACAAGAAGGATTCATCTCCTTCCTCTTCCTCACAGTCTAAGGGAAAATGGAAAGCATTTGTGGCTACAACAGGTTCTTCATAGCAGTGGATACTTGATCAGGTGCCTCTTATCACATGAGTTATACAAAGGAGTAATTTTCTTCATTAGAGCCATCAAAGGTGCCTCACATTTACATAGGTGATGATACACAAGTTGAGGTTGAAGGGAAAGGTTCAGTTGACATGGATGATGGAACATTTGAGAATGTTCTCTATGTTCCTAATTTGTCTACCAATGTTCTCTCTCTCTACCAAATCACTCACTATGGGAATGGGAAAAAGGTTGAGTTTACACCTGATTCAGTTGTGGTAAAGGAACTTGATAATGATGCCTTGGTAGCCATGGGATAAGTCAATGACAACTCAAGGCTTTATTCATTCTCCCACTTTGTGCCATGTTCTCCTTCTAGGGCCTTGCTTACTCATTCAAATTCAGAAAGTAAGCTATGGCATGAGCGGTTTGGTCACCTCAAATACCGCTATTTTCAGCAGCTCAGCACTAAAGACATGGTCACAGGTCTACCTCGAATCAGTTTTTCAAATGGTGTATGTTCAGGATGTTCCATGGACAAGCATCCTGAAGAGAAGTTTGATAAGGGGAAATCTTGGAGAGCTTTGGAAGTTCTTCAACTTGTTCAGAGCGATGTAGCAGGTCCATTCCATCACCTTCCTTTAGTAAAGCCCACTATGTCCTCACCTTCATTGATGACTACTCCCGCTTCACTTGGGTCTACTTTCTTATTCATAAGAGTGAAGTGTTTGACAGATTTCTAGACTTCAAGGCTCGTGTGGAGAAGCAATCAAGGAAAGTGGTCAAGATTCTTCGCACAAATAATGGAAGTGAATATGTGAACAAAAGACTAGAGGATTTTTGCACATTTGAGGGGATTAATCTTCAACATTTTGTTGCTTACACTCCATAGCAGACTGGAGTTGCAGAGCACAAGAATAGAACTCTCAAAGAAATGGCTAGTTGTATGATACATGCACATTCTTGTGATCCCACCTTTTGGGTAGAGGCTATCAGTTGTGCCACACACATCCAAAATCGGGTTCCTCACAAAGCTTTGATAGGTATTACTCCTTTTGAGGCTTGGGCTGGTAGGAAACCAATTGTGAGACATTTCAGAGTCTTTGGGTGTCCAGCATGGGCTCGCATTCCTCTGCAGAAATGCAAGGCATTGGAACCTCAAAAGAGGCCTTGTATTTTTGTTGGATATCTTGAGGGTGCTAAGGCATATCGATTGATGGATCTTGAGACACATGAGGTGTTCATTGAAAGGAGTGTTCATTTTGAGGAAAGTGCTCCTAGCTTAGCCTCTCTACCTCCTCCCCCTTCCTCCTTTGTGGATAATGATATCGGTGATTCAGATAATGAGACTCCTTCAACTCCAACTCATAGAGTTATACCTCCATAGGGTCCACTTGCAGTTGAGGAGCCTTGTTCTCCACCTCCACCTAGACCTCGTTGGGCTTGATAAACACCTGAGTCAGCAGGTTCTCTTGTTGGGGATCCTTCAGATACATGAAGGACTCGATCATAGCATCAAGACCTTCCACATGCATACATTGCTACCACTTCTGATCCACAGACATTTTGGGAAGCTTAAGGGGTTCCTAAGTGGAACCAAGCTATGGAGGAAGAGTATAGTTCCTTGATGAGGAAAAACACATGAGAGTTAGTCCCTCTCCCTAAGGGGAGGAAGATGGTTCGATGTAAGTAGATCTATTGGATCAAGTTTGCAGTGGATGGTAGTGTGGATAAGTATAAGACTCATCTTGTTGCGAAAGGTTTCTCTCAGGTTCCAGGTGTTGACTATACTAAGACCTTTGCACCCATAGCCAAGATGAACTCCATTCGCTTGACACTTGCTATTCTCGCAGCTCATGGTTGGGTTGTACGTCAGAATGATGTGAAGAGTGCTTTTCTTCATGGGGATCTTGATGAGGAGATTTATATGGAGCAGCCACAGGGTTTCCTCCAAGATTCTTCCTTGGTTTGCAGACTAAGGAAATCTCTCTATGGCATTAAGCAAGCCCCCAGGGCTTGGTATGCCAAGATGGATTCCTTTCTTCTCTCAGTAGGTTTCAATAGGTTTCATTCTGATCCAAATGTCTACATTTTGTGACAAGATGACTCTCACTTGATACTTGTGCTCTATGTTGATGATTTGACCATTACAAGGAGCACCGCATCCATCATTAGCAGGGTCAAATCTGCTTTGCATGATAAATTTTCTATGACTGACTTGGGTCTTTTGCACTACTTTCTTGGGATAGAGATTTCATAGTCACCTTTCGATATTACCCTATCGCAGCCCAAGTATGCTCTTGATCTACTTGCACGCTTTCATATGGTTGATTGTAAGCCTGCATTGACTCCCTTTCTTTCAAGAGTCAAGCTTGAGGCTCAATGCTCTTCCCCACCAGTTGATGCCACATTTTATCATCAGCTTGTGGGTAGTCTCATCTACTTGACTCATCAATATGGGATTCACTATGCAGCAGGCACAGGACTTTGCTTGGTTGGTTACATGGACCAATTGGGCTGGCGATCTTGATGATTGTAAGTCTACTTTAGGTTACAGCTTCCACCATGGCTCGGGCCCCATTTGTTGGTAGAGCAAGAAGCAACGAGCTATTTCTCTCTCTTCGACTGAGTCTAAGTATCGAGGGGTTGTTAACATAGCGACTGAGACCATTTGGCTTCAACAAATTCTCACAGAGTTTGGGTTCACCACTCCATTACTGACAGTTCTACATTGTGACAATCAAAGTGATATTGCAATTCTGAAGAACCCAATCTAGCATCAGTGGACAAAACACATCAAGATTCATATGCACTACATCCGAGAGCTGATTCAAGAGCAGGTCATTGATTTGTAGTATTGTCCTACAATGGAGCAGGTTGCTGACATATTCACCAAACCTTTCACCGAGAGTAAGTTCCAGTAGTTGCGAACTCTCTTGGGGGTGCGGGATGTCTCATTAGGGGGTTCAGCTGACTTCTCCTTCCTCTCTTATGGGGGGACTTTTTCCTCTTTGAGGTTTTGTCCTTCTTCTTTGAGAGTCTTCTGTACATTCATCTCTCTTTTAGGGGGGAGTTTTTTTCCACTGGGTTTTCTCCCTTTCTCTATTTGTGAGAGATTGCATTGCATAGGTTTGCTTGCATTTGCATATTGTACATGGGTACCTATCATGGCCTAGTAGTCGGGACCCATCTTGCATTGTTGACTTGATTTTTCATTCCCCTAAGTTGCACTTAAGGGGGGGTGTTGGTGTAAATAATTATTCATCATCGATATTATTACACTTTACTTAAGTTTAACTTAGGATAATGCATCTCATCGTAGTTTGGATATGAGACATTTAGGGAAGTGTGCACATAGGGATGTAGCTTATAGGATAAATTCCACCTTTTGTGGTCTTATCTTGTTGTTACACTCCATATTCGGTGGTTCCTCCACCTCTTGTGGAATATTATATTATTTCTCCTACCTACCCCTACTCTTTCTTACCTACCCTTGTTTCTCATTGAGCCACATGTCATGATTATGTGCTCACATATCCATATGGCCTTGCCTATATAAGCAGGCCCATATTCAATGTATTGGTTAATCCAGTTGATTATTTGCATATTGATGAGAATACAGTTTTGTTCTTGTCATACTTTTGTCTCTCTTTTGTGCTTTTCATTGTGTCCTTGATCTTGGCAAAATCTCACAAATACTAAACTTTCAAAATGACCACCATAGACATCAAAAGAGAAAACCCTAATGGGAAAATTATCAAGTTCAACATTAACTCACAAAAAAGTGTCGGCAATATAAACAATAAATAGTGGGACAAGTGTCACAAAATAGATAGAAAGAAGAATTTAGTGGCCATTCCTAGCATGAGGAAATCTAAAAATCAGGCTATCTGCAATGACACTAGATACAAATCACAAATAACTCAAGACAAATCAACCATCACATCCAAATCCATATAATGAGGTGACTAATATCAACCACACTAGAGGGAGTAACCGTTGCATGACACCCAAGGACACAATGTCCTAAATGCATTAGAGAATGTACACCAGACACATTAGACCATTGAGTTATTTATATATATCTTTCTTAAGAAAGTTTTATACAATAAAATTAATCATGGTTTCTACTTACTTGCAACTATTTACCATCTTTAATGCAATGCAATCTTTTTCCTTAGAGAGGAGAACTTATGCAATTATCCTTTATGTAAGAACACATATGGAGGGAGATATAGTGTCTCATACACGAGGAATACACTCAATAGATGACCAATGTTCATTTAAGATATCCCATTCACAAGATATTCACATTCACAAAGTTGTAACTAAAAATAATTAGATATCAGATTCTCAATTAATCACTTAATGATATAATACAACATACACCATTGCTCATAATGCACAATAGATAGCACACATGTGATTAGAATTCCCTTAATGACACCATAAGACAATTTAGTCATTTAAATACTCACACATAACATAACATTGTTACTTCATTGATAACCAAAATTTAATATCAAATTTCAATTATAATCACTTCTATCATCTATGATATTTTTTCCTAACTTATCACTAACCAATCTATTTGCTTATTTATAATTGGAAGAGGAGAATTGTGGACCCTCTCTAGGAGGCCTAAGAGGATGATTTAAAATTATCCTCTCCTCTTCACTAGGGGTGGTATGAATGGATTCTGATGATTCAATTTGAGTATTAACCCTAGGCTCACTATGTTTAGCCACTTTCATGGATTTTCCTCAGAACCTATGACTGATTCTTTGTGGTTCCTTCTTAGCCACTTTGGGGGTTTTGATATGTTTGGGTCTCTTAGACTATTTCTCAGTTTGAGTAGTGGCTATAGGTGATTCTTGTTCTTTAGCTTTCCTTTTTCTAGGGCTTGGGGTTTTCTTTTCCAACTTTTATTTCTTTATCTTTTCCTCTTTTGCCTCAATTTTCTTTGCTTTTTCCTTTTGTTTTTGCACAACAACCCTAGTCCTCACTGGGGTTTCATGTGAGACATCGTCATTAGGATCTATTGAAGACCTATTGGCGTCACTAGATAAAGATTCAGATGGACTTGGTTCAGCTGCAAGAGAGTTTGTAGTAGGAGTTTCCCTAGATGTTGAGGCACCTGGGGTTAATTTAAGAATTCCCTCCACAGTTCTAACCCTTTGGGTTAAAGTTGACCCCTAAGTCCAACGTTAACTACTCTAAACTTCCTAATTGCAAAAAATTCATCCCAAGACATCTAGGATAGATCCTGCAAAGATCTTTCCACAATCAATTTGATTAAACAATGGTGTGACATAGAATTTGGCCTACCTTTTTGAGTTCCAGTTGTCATGATTGAGAGCAGATTATATAGCACATTCGACACATTCATCCTTTGGTCATGTCTCATGTGGCTCAATAGTTTAAAATACAGTGAATGAAGACAAGATTGTTTTCCTTCACAGGTAAGATACTTGATCACATAAACTACTACTTGCCTCCATTTGTTTGGTAAAGAGAGCCTTCTTGTCCCCTGCTTATCCACAATGAGTGGAGGGTCATGAGGTTTAGTGAATTCAGCCCTGGTAGACTTGGAATCCTTAGCTTCAAGGTATTTTCCTCTGTCCATGGGCAATCTTGAAACTTTAGCTATCTGCTCCTCTGTAGAAATTACCTTTAACCCTTTCACCATTGCTTTGCCATTCAAGAAAGCATGAGCAAACTCCATAGCAATGGAGTTATTAAAACCATTTATCTTCAAGAAATAATCCAACCACCCACACCTCTTGAACTCCAACTCACATAGAGGATCTTGAAGAATCATAGTATGAAGCATAGGATCATTCTGAATAAGTGATCCTCCTATTGCGCTATCTTCATCTTGTACCTTTCAATTTGTCTGAAAATAACCCAAATGCACCTTCTACAACTTCTTACAAATTTTTGTGCCTCCGCCAAGACAATAACCCTTCAAATCCTTATCTTTCAGTATTATTATGACAATTAAGCTCATTTAAGGATATACCAAAGAAATTATAACTTAAAATGGTGGTGGTGTCAGTACAACTAAGCTTAGAATGAGCAATTTCAAAATTAAAGAAGGGTCACATCATACATGTAAACTATCACTTCAGGTTAGATTTAGAAGATTTAAAATCAAAAAGTGACATGTTGGCAGATAACTCAAACAAAAAGTAGTGACAGGGATGACACATGTGTTCCCTCCCCCCAACCTAATTTGTTATAGGTGTCCACACATGTCTGATGTAAAATTGAAGGAAATGCAGAATGGATATGCTATGTGAAGTATGCATAGTAATAAAGCAGTAAAAAAATAAATGCTATCTAAAATAATGAATATACACAAATTGTCAAGTACATACCTAGAGTTTGTCATTAAGGCATGATGGTTGCACATGCTGGGAGTAGGTATCATGTTGAACAAGTAAATTGGTTAAAAGGTAAAGTGGAATGATGATGAGGTGATGTGGAAGACAAGTGACATGAGATGAAAAGGTGGTGAATTTATTCCCACAAGGAGTGGAAGTATTTATTATGAACGAATGCAAAAATTTGACTAGGTAGAAGGTGGGACATTAAGTCCACCTTCTGCAACTGCAAGAGTTTCAGATTTGTGAGTAGCATTAAATTGTTCCAGGAACATTTGTTTATAAGTTGGTTTATGGTAAAGTTTCAAGCGATGACCATTGACCAATAGTTTGAACTACACAAGGTCAATAGTTGTGAGTTGCACAACTCCATTGGGAAAAACTTCTACAATTTCATATAGGCCTAACCACCTTGTTTGCAATTTTCCCATATTGTCCTTGTATCTTGATTCATAGAGGACTGCCCAATCTCTTGCCTGAAACTCCTTCTCTCTGATGTATTTGTCATGCCATTTAATCCTTCAATTTTGTACCACTTCTATTTGTTGTAAAGCTGATTTTCTCAATTCATCCAAAGTATTTAATTGCATCACCCTCTCTTTTTGTGTTGCAAATATATCCATGTCAAGCTCAAGTGTTGTTCTCAAGTTTTTATGATCAAACTCAATTGGCATCATGGTTGTTTTGCCATATAACATTTCAAATGGGGTAAAACTTGTGGTGTTTTTCCATGATGTTATGTATGCCCATACTGCTTCAGGTAGTCTAGCTGCCTAATCCTATAGTTGACCAATCCTTTCTATGCACAACCATTGTTTTGGTGATAACAGCCTCAATCTCTTGATTTGTGATTTTTGTTTGCCTATTAGCTTGGGGATGGTAAGGTGTAGATTTTTTATATTTTATATTGTACTCATTCACTAATGTTGTGACAAGAGTTGAAGTAAACTAAGCCTCTTGATCTGTCACTATCTCCCTTGGAACTCCATAGTAGGTGAAAATCTCTTCATAATGAAATTCTGCAACTTTGTTATCCCTTGCATGCTTCATGGCTTTGACCTCTACATATTTGGTCACATAGTCAGTGCAAACCAATATGTAAGACTTTGCATTTGATGGAGGATTAATGGGTCCTACAAAATCTAGTCCCAATTTGTCAAATGGTGTTACTACCACTTGTGGATGTAATGGCATTTCATCTGATCTAGGTTGTCTACCCATTCTTTGACATCTATCACATTTTTTGGTGTATTTTGTTGCATCCTTATGTAGGGTAGGCCAATAGTACCCAGTATTTAGTATTTTAATGGTTGTTATTTTGGCTACAAAATGCCCCCCATAGAGCTCATTATGCCATGCATGCAGGATGACATAGGTCTCATCTTCTCTTACATATCTTCTCATTACTTGGTCTAGTCCAGTATAAAATAATTGTCCTGCTATCCATGAAAAACTAAAGCTCTTTTCAGCAAGTAACCTCTTCTCCTTTGGTGAAAAATAAGAAGGGATCTTGTTAGCAACTAGATAATTGACTATCTTAGCATACCAAGGTGTATGAATAGTAATGGAGAACAAGTGTTCATCTATAAATGAGTCATCAATGACTATTTGATCCTCTTTGGTTGTCAACCTAGATAGAAAATCTGCTACTACATTTTCCCTTCCTGGTTTATCGTTAATGGTAATATCAAATTCATGCATCAATAATAACCATCTTGTTAATCTGCTTGTAATTGAAGGTTTGTTCATAAGATATCTAATAGTTGCATGATCTGTGTGAACAAAGATTTGATAATCGGTGATGTAATGTCTAAATGTATTGAGTGCATATATGACTGCTAACATCTCTTTCTTTGTGACAGTATAGTTGAATTCAGATCCTCGTAGGTTTTTGCGTTTAATTTCTAATTAATGTAGATAGGAATTTGGAATTCATCAAAGCAAATAGAAATTAAACTAGCTCAATCACAAAAACCAGATTGCAATGATAAGAAATCCTAAAAACATTCAATAGAGATATTGAAAATAAGACATTCAAACCAAATGCAAACCATTACAAACGCGAATATCTCCTCCAGAATTCTCCATTGTCCTTCTTTCTCCTTCAAATTACTTTGTTTGTGGATCTCACCTACAAATGCAAAAGCATAGCATGAAAGCAAGATTGACAAGATGAAATGGCAGCATAAGGATACTAGAAGCGTGATTGATTCTCTAAAAATGTGGTTAGATTCATGATTGAAGAAAATCATCCAATTTATAGAAAAATTGGAGAGAGGACAAGATTAGCATGAAATTGATTCGAATGGAAATTCAAATCAAGAATAGCAAAATTATGACAAGTGTATGACAAATTGCTATGCAAGGTGTTATGACAAATTATGACAATTTATGACAAATTATGACAAATTGCTATGCAAGATGTTATGACAAAAATTTGAAATAGAAATAGAAATTAGGAGAAATTAGAAAATTAGGTTAGAAATGATGAATTGGAAATTAAGAAATTAGAAATTGATGAAATTAGAAAATTAGGTGAATTAATTAATAATTTTTCATTCATTAATTAATTCACAAAAAGAGGGGGAATTAATTAGCCAATTAAATAAATATTTAATTGTGACAAGAAGACTTAGGATAAATAAATAAATTATTTAACCTAGAGGGAAAATGACAATCAAGATTAAATGAATAAATCATAAAATCCTAGAAATAAGAGGACAAGGAATTAGGTCAAGACAACAAGAAATTAATGTCGATTCGATCATGATTTTGATTGACAAAGGACCAATGCTGATAAACAATTAAGATTGGTTGACAAATTGACCAAGATTGACAAAGAGATCAAATTGATAGGCGCCAATTGATGAGGAACAATGACTAATTGATCCAAATTGACATGATTGAAAAAGGACAACGATCGATGACAAATCGATCGCAAAATTGATGAGATTGACAAGAGGACAAGGATCGATGATGAATCAATCGCAAAATGACAAGATTGAAAAGGACAACGATCGATGACAAATCGATTGCAAAATTGATGAGATTGACAAGAGGACAAGGATCGATGACAAATCGATCGCAAAATGACAAGATTGACAAGAGGACAAAACCCTAATTTGAAAGCGATAAAAATGAGGAATGCAAAAGAAGGAATCGATGCTCGCAAATGATAAAGACCAAGTGCGCAACATAGAAGAAATGTTAATGTGACGCAAAAACCCTCAAATAAGGCAATGCGCAAATGTTAAAGTATGACTCCGCAAGCATTGACCATTTTTAGATGTCTACAGCAATCTCTACGGTTGCTTCTTTCTGCCCCAAGACAACACCAATAGAATAATTTAATGCATCAACATGGATATGGAAGGAAAGTTCCCAATTGGGTCCTTTAGAATAGCTGCTTGATTCAAGGTTATTTTCAAGTCAGAGAAGGCTTTCTCACACTTTGGTGTCCATTGGAATTCAACATCTTTTGTCAATAGATTATTTAATGGACCTACCATGTTGCTGAAATCCTTTATAAACCTTATGTAATAGCTTGCATGTCCCAAGAAACTATTGATATCCTTCTGCTTAACAGGAGTAGAAAGGTTGAGAATTACCTCTATCTTAATAGGGTCAACTTGGATACCTGCGTGTGAAATGTAATGGCCAAGCACTACTCCCTCCTGCATCATCATAAAACATTTTTCATTGTTCAAGGATAGATTGTGATATTTACACCTCTGTAAGACTTTTTCCAAGTTGTTTAATGCTTCCTCAAAAGTGCCACCATAAGCAGTAAAATTAAACATATAGATCTCCATGCAATCATGTGAGATATATGAGAATATGCTTATGACTGCTCTATGAAAAGTAGTTGGAGTATTACACAATCCAAATGGAAGTATAGATTAGGCATAGGTTCCCCAAGGACAATTAAATGTTGTATTCTCTCAATGGTCCTCAGGTGCAATCCTTATCTGATTGTATCCACTAATACCATCTAAGAATGAAAAATATTGCTTACCTATGAGAGAATATAGCACTTGTTCTATGAATGGGAGTGGAAAAATATCTTTCTTAGTTGCAATATGAATCTTTATATAATCTACACAGACTCTCCACTTTCCTCCCTTTTTAGGAACTATAACAAGAGGTGATACCCATTGACTATCAGATGGGGTAAACGTATCCTACATCAAATAAATTTTGTAATTCTCCCTTTATGATCTCTCTTAATGCATGATTAATCCTCCTCTATGGCTACCTTAATATTCCACAATCCTCTTTGATATAAATTATATGGGTACACAAATTAGGATCCAAACCCTTCATATCATGGTAATCCCATGAAAATGCTTGTTGGTGAGACTTAAGCAATTCTATCAAGGAAATATGTTGTTCCTAATTGAGATTATTGTTAATGTTCAAACATTTATTTGGTAAAACCTCTACTTTCTTAGTCAATTCAATCATGGATGATTCACTAAAACATGGCATTTGTACCTCATGGGGCAGCAGTGTATAAACCAAATCTCTGGTTGTAGGAAAGTTGGGTGAATAGGAAATGGGAATTATTGTCTGCAATGAACATGCAACACTTGATGGACAACCAATAGGTTTCTCAGCTACTCCATAATAATTCTAAATGATGTTGGAGAGTACTTCATCCTCCTCTTGGAGCTATAGGAAAGGATCCCTATCTATCAACATAAGATGTGTGATTGAATTAACTTCATATGTTTCCTCCCCTATATTCGGCCACACTATTTGTCCCAAATCAGGTTGAGGTTGTGCTAGAGGATAAAGAGAAATATTTTTAGTAGTCGTGCCATCTAAAATAGTCATGTCTCCTAACCTACAACCTATAAAGGCATATGTTGTAGCCAACCAAGGTCTGCCCAAGATAATAGGATATCCTCCCAGAGTTGTTTTAGGAGAAAGGATCATAAAATCGGCTGGCTATTCCCACGAATCCAAGGTTACTACAAGGTCTTCTACCATGCCATCAGTTCTAACAATAGAACTATCTACTAGTTGTAGGACAGTAGGAGTAGGTCTTAAATTAGTGATATTGAGATGCTGCATGATATCTTTTGTCATCACATTGATAGTTGCACCTAGATCTATTAAGGCATTTTGGACTTGCATTCCATTGATAACAATCCTAACCACAAGACTACTAGGATCAGAGTGCTTAGGTAAAATCACCTTTCTGAGCATTATATCTACTAATTGACCTACTACATGCACTATTTGTGGATCCTTTTTCTTCCTTCCTAGTTTTTTTAAACAAGCCTCTTTGTTGGCTTTGTTGTAAATTGGAACATCCTTTATGACTTGGAATAAAGGGATCTTAACACAAACATGCTTCAATTGGTCTATAAGATCAAATTTTGGTTCCTCTTTATGTTTTTTTACTTCCATCTCTAACCTTTGATGGAATAGAGGTACTGTACCATATTTTTGGGAATGTTTTGACTCATTTATCTGACTTGTTTGAATAGGTAGATCAGGAAAAGTATCTTGCTCTAGTTCCTCTACAGGTAATTCAATTATGACTGGGAAAGAAGGTGTTGGCAAAGTTGTACCTAATCTGAGATGAATATCACTTATATCTACAACATATGTAGAATATTGGTTTGGGTTAGCAAAATAAACAGGTTGTGCCAACAGCTAAGTAGATCTTGGTGGACTAGTACTTGGGTTAGGAGGAGGCATTAGTGTTTGTTGTTGAGGCTATGGAGGTGGTTGTAGGTAACCAGTGAACTGGTTTGGCCATTTCTATCCTCTCCTCCATTGGGATGTCTACTGCCAGTTTCTTTGAGGTGGTTGTCAGCCTCCTTGATATTGCTACCAATTCCCCTTAGGTTGTTGCCATTGAGATGGAGAATTTTGGCAATTGGGCCATGTATTTTGAGGATTACTCCAAGATGGTGAGGGATAATTTCCATAACTTTGTGGGTAAGAAGGTTGCCACTAACTATTAGGAGCATAATTATTTAAACGAGGACCACTAAGAGATAATGGGTCTGGTGGCATGCCTTGTCTTGGAGCCCATGGCCTTATTTGTGCAATGTAGAAAATTTGTTCATCATTTCCTTCAATTGTCTTGAACTCTGGTTGAATTTTCTTGCCCTCAATGTTGGCTACCATTTTGCATCTGCGGACCTTCTTTTTTTATCTATAGTGAGGATAATATATCTTGCTAACATTTCCTCTGCATCCTCATGTTTCTTCTTGGCTTGAAATGTGTCCAGCTGGGTAGCCATATTGTTTATGATGTCTTTCTTGAAATTTGACATCAAATGAGTGATTTCCATCCTCGAGACTCCATTGGTGGAGGATTTACCCATACTAGATCGGTAAACTCTTCCTTTCTTGACAGCTACTCTGGACTAGTTCTAGCATATCATCTTGATGTCATTCCAAGGAGCTTGACTGATATCTCCTCCTCCCATCAAGTCCAAAGCTTCAATACAAATTTCATTGATCCCCCTAAGGAAGAGAAAATTTTGATATTTTTCATTAAGTGCATGATGTGGGGAATTTTTTAGACTAAATAGGAAACTTGAAATATATTTCTCCAAACTCTCATCTTCCTTATGTTGCATCCTAAAGATATCATCTCCCCTTATATCACTGCCTCTACAATATTCTTTGTACATTTGAAGGAATTTTTCTTTCATAGCATCCCAACTATCCACAACACCCCTTCCTAAACTCATAAACCATCTTAATGTTGATTCCTTCAAAGTAGTAGCAAACAACTTAAGCTTATGAGCATTTGTAGTGTAATCATAGCTCCTACAGAGGATGTCAAATTCCAATAGGAAAGTATCTGAGTCCTATGTCACTAAAGCATAGAATCTAGGAAGGACTGAAGGAGGAATCTTCTTGATATTATTAATATCATTCTAGTCAATGATAGGGAATTCAAAAGCTACATAATTAGGTGGATTTGGTGAAGCCATCCTTGCTTGATAGAGTATCAAATTAAGTGCATTGCCAACCGGATTTTGGACAAATGTATCTCCAAAGGGAATTTCAAGATCGCTGAAATTGGAAAATATATTAGCTAAGGATTTATCTCTTCTTCTTCTTCTTTTGGCTAATTATAGAACTCATCTAGGTGTTTATCAGGATAAGGGTCATTAGGAAGAAATCTCCCTACAACATCTCTTCTCTTGTTTCTATACATGTGATGCTAATAGTTTGTCATTACTTTACCAAAATGAAGCCTACACTTAAACAAACTTATGCACTACTGAATATCTTAAAATCACTACAAAAGACTCCCTAGTTTGGCACCATCCCTGGCAATGGTGCCAAAAATGTTTGCCTCCTTTAATGGTTTTGATAAATAGGCCCTATAACCATAACTTAGGGATTGGATATCCATACTAAGTAGTGACTTCATCATTACGAAGGATCATTTCCTATCAACCCAGAGCATATATTTGAAATGGGTCAACAAGGTATATGCAGTAGAGACTCAATTGTAACCATGATATCTATGATTGAAAAGGAAATGGAACTAAAAATTAAAGTGCATGGAAAGGGAATAACTTAAATTCTTAACAGCAATTATCATCTAAACTGAACTCAAATGAACAACAACAATCTATTCCATGGCAAGTAAACAAAAAATTGTTATGTTTGCTTTGGCTGCAGGAATATGTTGGTAATTGAAACTCTATTGGTTGGTTTCACTATGTTTTCATTGATGGCAACATTATTTTGGGTTCCGGCTTCATATGGTATATCGGCAGGCACTTCACATATTCTACACTAGCACCGACACTGACAAGTCAAGAAGATTTCTTTGGTCACCGGCAATGCAGGCCGACATGGTATAATTAAGGTTATCGGTATTAGAGGCTAACTTATCTTGGATCCGGCATCGATGGCTTGTTTTAATGTTTATTCATTTATGTTATATGGCTGACATGTAATCTGATATTGTATATATCCTTGTAAGCCGACATAAGGCATAAATTTGTATAGGGTATATAGGGGAGATTGATTAGATCATTTTGTAATAAGTATAGAGACATGGTGATGGATATGTAAATGTAATATGATGTGACATATATCAGAGAGACTATGTATGTGAGGAATTTATTGTAATGGTTATTCCGGTAAAGGGGTTTAGGGTTTCAACTAGAACAGACAGAGCTTAAACCGGAAATATATTCTGGCATAGAAGATGTTATCTTAGCAATTCACACTTTTCCGGATTGTTGTCTAGAATTTTATGTAGTCAGTGAGGCTCCTATTGTGATTGAGCAGTGTGCTCTAGGTTGTAAGCCTTCCTACAAGTGCAGGCCACTCATATATTGTAATATCTCTTCATATGGCCAGTGGATTGATATTGTGGGTCACAAATCCCACCGTGGTTTTTCCTCATTGAGGTTTTCCACGTATAAATCTATGTGTTCTAGTTCTTATTTATGTGTTTGGCTTATTGTTTGCTTTACTTATTTCAAATCTATTTATACTGGTATGTCGATTGGTGCATGAATGTTTTATTAAGGCTAAAATATACTATTCTGGTATAACACTGATTCACCCCCTGCCCCCTCTCAGTGTTATTTGTTTCCAACAATTGGTATCAGAGCCTTGTGCCTCAGAGGAAGTTTAACAACTTGAGGAAGATCCTAAAACTGGAATCATTGAAAATGGCTTTGGAGAAGCAGCTTGAGATGGCACTTCAAGATTATGATACTAAACGATTGAAGAACTTAAAGCTACAAGATGAGTTGATTTCTACTAAGGAATTCATTATTGTCCTACAAGAGAGGCTATCATATGTTCAAGCTAGGAGGAAAGAACTTTTGCAAAATTGGGATGATGAAGAGAAAACTTCACTTAAGGAACAATGTCAGAAATTGAGTCAGGAGAACATGGTTATGAAGAATGAAATGCAAGCTATAACTATGAGGATGTCTAAGGAGATTGAGGATGTTGGCGGCATTATTGTACATGAAAGTAAGACTAGTTAATTATGTGTAATTGTCTTGGTTAGTTGGCAATCTAGGGGTGGCAGTTGCGGTGTGACGGTTGGTGCTCGCACCCCCTTGATATCTTTATATACTTCAAAATGTAACTTGCAACACACAATTATGAAGGGAATAAGATCACTTATACTTGTCTGATATCTATGGCGTTATTATTCTACATTATGTGCTTTATGTTTTAAGGTATTCACCCGAGAGGGTAAACATTTGGCGATGTTGCCTAGACGTACTTGGGAACGGAAGACATGGATGGCGCACAAACACGATGGGCCTACCCATTGGTGAGATAAACCTAGAGGCCGATGATGTGTGAATAGAAATTTACACAGGAGGAGACACCGCAACAAGAGAATTTTCAATTTTGCTCCAGCTAGCCATCCAAACCTACGTCTGACAAGAGGCGACGGAGGCGGAAATCCCACCAAGTGCTGTGTGGACAGTGTTGGAGGTGAGCCCGGCAGTAAACCAGTTGATGAACCATCTTCCCCGGTTGCTTGCACAAGCATCGCTGGCACAACAAGCTCACCTGGAGGAGATTGCCTAGGAAGAGCGATGGTAATAGATACTTGAACAATACGAAGATAACAGTCGACGGGAAACAGAACAGGATGGTGTCAGGTCAGGAAGGAATTGAACCTTGAACCTTCTATATTCAAATAAAAGTATCATTGACATGAGTTGTATCTGAGAAAATGAATTAATAAAGACGTGTTTTGGTTTATGTATTGTGAATTATGGAAATGTATGGCAATTAATGCCCAACCTATTGAATAAAGATAGAAATAAAAAAGCAGAAATAGACGAGTGGGAGGCCGCGCAGAGGGCCTTGATTCTGGAGTAGCAAGTAGAATGTAGACAGAGGCTAAGGCAACTTATCGAAGGATGACATGCTGAAGGGTGGCCCGAGGGGAACCAAGGAGGTGTCATGGAGGGTGCAGAAGTCGATGGAAATTTCTATGCGTCGCCATAACATCGTAGGGTGCGGAGCCACGAAGAGTTTCTGGAGGAAACAAGGTTACGACGGAATCTAGTCGAGGAGACTCGGGATCAGTTTAGAAACTTATCCCTTACACCACGAAGTGAGGATCATTAAATGGAGCCAGGAGTGGGCGCGGGTGAGAATGAAGGGGAGGACAACCGTATGGCTGTAAGTGTGACACACGGCAGGCAGAACACCGTACCCCCAGTCACCCACATAGGACACACCACGAGTGCTAGAGGGAGCGGCACAGGGGCTCAAACACAGCTACAGCCACCTCAAGGGAGACGACCCCCATCAATGGCAAGTAAACAGAAACTATCGAAGTTAAATGGCGACGGGAAGGAAGAACCTGTTCGCCATTGTCGAATGTGCAAAACCATATGGTCAGCAAACGGTGTTACCGATCAAGATGAATGGGTAACACAATTCCCAGCAACCTTGAGAGGAGTGGCCATAGACTGGTACTCAGATATGGACAAGGCCAAAGTCGGCACATGGCCTGACCTAAAGAAGGAGTTTGGGATAGAGTTCCGCCTCTTGAGAGATGACAACGAAATAGTCGTCGAGATCTATGGAACAAAGCAAAACAAAAATGAGACTGTTCGAACCTATAGCCAGCGACTGAAGGAACTATTGGGAAAAATGGAGAGTCAACCAGCAGATGGGTTGAAAAAGCGATGGTTCGTGGAGGGACTGAAACACTCCCTCTAAAAGAAGATGAAAATTGTTCCACCTACATCATACAAAGACACATACAATAGAGCGATGGATCTCGAGAGCGAGACCAAGACATCGAAGAAAAAAAAGAAGAAGGATAGCTCGTCTGAGGAGGATGACTCTTCATAGGAAAGCAGCAGCGACGGCGAGGTTGGCAAGCGGGTGCAAGCGCTCCAGAAAGACATGGAGCGAATGAGGAGGGAGTTCAAAACAATGAGAAGCACTGGTCAGATTGAAGGGGACATATGGTTCATTGAGTGCAAAGAGGAGGGGCATACAAAGGGTACTTGCCTGAAGAAAGCATTCTGCAAGATTTGCCAAGTGATGGGACACTCCACCAAGGAGTGCCCATACAAAATGAAAACCTGAAGTACGCAAATGAACCAGGTGTTGTTCATGAAGCAGGCCACAACATCCACACCAGTGGGTATGGACCAACAAACTAACACAACAGCATCATCTAGAAGATACCGAGATAACAGACGTGGTGGCAGAAGAAATAACAACAATAACAATAACAGAAACTGGATCCAGTATGACGCCAAGGGTCGGCCAATGATCCAGTGTAGGGCCTGCAATCATTGGGCACACTTTGCCCATGATTACACAAAGGAAGCCAACCCTTAGCACCTCTGCCAATGGTATGGGTCAGGCGACCATGAGGATGCAAATTGCTTGAAACCTAGTGTAAACCTCCTAAACATAGAACCCACGAAAGCAGAAGTGTTGGCAATCACAAGGGCGCAGGCCAAACAGGGTGCATACCCAAATCCCCACACGGAGACAGCGAGAGTGCGAGAAGCAAGAGACGAGATCACAAAGGAAATGGCCGCACAAGGATAGAACAACAACCAGACCTTAAATCCACCATGAATGAGGGGAGAAGAGGAAATCTTATGGCAAATATTGTAGATGGAGGTACCCGTGAGAATACAAGACCTCATGGAGACCGTGTCACAGTTAAAAATGGCTATCTTAAACTCTGTACCCTCACAGGTGAAAATGAGGAAGGTCATGAGCCCCACAGCCGACCCTACGTTAAGAGAGGTCCTAAGCCCCATGGTCAACCCCATGTTGTTGGTAGTCAACAGCGGACGCCAACCAACAGTGGTAGAAATGGGCATACTGGGGACTACCTTGACAGACACTATTGTGGATGGAGGGTCAGGAGTAAATGTGCTCCCAGAAGCCACATGGAAAAAACTGAGAAAGTCTACGTTGTGGCCCCCCACGTTCAACCTACTAGGGGTAGATCAGCATGGGATTAAACCCCTTGGTACCCTCATGGGCCAGCAAGTGATGATTGGCATGCAGCCATTCATGCTGGATTTTGTAGTAATTCCCCTGAAGCAGAAAGGGTATGACGCCATCCTCGGGCGTGGGTGGCTCATTGCAGCAAAAGCAAACCATAATTAGAAGCGAAATATTCTTTCCTTGGAAAAGGTGGGGAGGAAGTACATGATCGATCTCCATATGCAGATGGTGAGTGAGGAGTTGGCATCCTCCTCCGACTCAGAATCTGAGGGAGACCAGTTGGCAAAGGGCAGAGACGGACGCCGCATGGAGCCTAGTGACGAAGGGGTGTTAGAACTGGAGGCATGCTCAGGGGATGACGGGGACTCCTTGAATGGTCTCTTCCATTGGCAAATGGGAGACTATGAAATATTTACACCCTCGTGCAATGTATTGAGCATTGAGGAAGAACCAGATGTATTTCCCCCAGAATATGGCAAGTACAAGGAAGGGAGGGCCTCGATGAACGAGACACCGGCACACTAATTCCTAAAGGGGGATCCCATTAAATACCAGGAAGCCAATTTAAAGGAGACAAACCTCGAGGGGATGAGTGACCCCAAGATCATCCTTGTCAGAGATGACTGGAATCCAATGCTGAAGGTTGCAGCCTTCAAAATTTTCCTTGAATACAAGGATGTCTTTGCATGGACATACAAGGACCTGAAGGGCGTGCCCCTAGAGTTATGTGTACACTAAATAACATTGGTATTGGGAGCCCAGCCGGTGAGGAAGTGGCCTTACCATATGAACAAGAATTATGCTGCACAGGTGAATGATGAAATTGAGCGGATGTCGGAAGTGGGCATAATCTTCAAAGTTCAGACAAGCGAATGGGTGTCTCCCATTGTGATTTCCCTCAAGAAAGAGGCCAATCAGATCCAGATCTATGTAGACTTCCAATGTCTAAATGTTGTCACTATTAAAGACCCGTTTCCCATACCCTTCACCGATAGCATCTTGGAGGAAGTAGCTGGACATGAAATCTATTCCTTCATGGATGGGTTCTCTGGGTACAACCAGATATCCATCGCCGAGGAAGATAAGTTGAAAACAACCTTCGTGGTGGAGGACAAGGTGTATGCATACAACCGAATGCCCTTCGGTCTATGCAATGTACCTGCCACCTTTCAGTGCATCATCTTGCACATCTTTGACAAGATGTCGATGGGGAACTTCAAAGCCTTCCTGGATGATTGGTCTATTTACAGTGGATAGGACACCCACCTAAAAACCCTCAGGGAGTACCTAGAGAGATGTCGGAGGGCATGGTTGGCCCTCAATTCGAAGAAATGTAGATTCATGGTACCACAGGGAAGATTGCTTGGACACATTGTGTGTAAAGAAGGATTGAAAATGGACCCGGACAAGATTCGGGTAATAGTAGAAATGGAACCTCCTACGGACGTCACCGAGATAAAATCCTTCCTTGGTCATGTGGGGTACTACAAGAGGTTCATCAAGAACTTCGCTGGGGTGTCGCACCCATTGGATAGGTTGACATAGAAAGGGGAACCATACATCTAGACAGAGCAACAAAGCAAGGCCTTTGAAGAGCTAAAGACAAGGTTGATGGGAGCACCCATACTAGCATACCCAAATTGGGATAAGGAATTCCACGTTCACGTGGATGCTTCAAACTATGCCATCAGGGCTACACTAGCCCAGGTAGGAGGACACGGGTTGGACCACCCCGTTTATTTTTCCAGCAAGTTGCTCTCAAAAGCGGAAAAGAACTATAGTACCATAGAATGCGAAGCCCTCAATATGGTCTATGCCATACAGAAATTCCATCATTACCTCCTGGCCACACCATTCACATTTTATGTAGACCACCAGGCACTCATGTACTTGGTAAACAAGCCTATTATCTAGGGGAGGATAAGTTGTTGGCTATTGCTACTATAGAAGTTCACATTTTCAATTTTGGTAAGACCGGGGTGAAGCCATGTCATAGCCAACCAACTGTCCCGGATTAAGTCGGGGGAACCTCCTGAGGGAGTAAATGATGATTTTCCAGATGCGCACTTGTTCCAAATAGTCGTACTTCCTTTGTGGTACACGAAGATTGGAGAGTACTTGTTGACGTCCCAATTTCTGGAGGGTATGCCTCCAAGGGAACGGAGAAAGCTCGTATTAAGGAGTAGGACTTTATCACTCATTAACGTGTTACTCTACAAAATGGGGCCAGACCAGGTATTAAGGTGTTGTGTCATGGAGGAAGAAGTCTTGAGCGTATTAAGGGAGGCACACGAAGGACCCGCAGGTGGACATATGGGCCCAGACACTACAACCTACAAGGTGCTTCTGGTAGGACTATGGTGGCCAACCGTACAGCACGACGCCAGGGAGTGGGTCGTGGGGTGCGACACTTGCCAACGGGCGGGCAAACCTCTAAAGCGGGACTTCATGCCCCTCAACCCATCACACGCATAGGAACTCTTCAAACGATGGGGACTCAACTTTGTAGGGCCTCTCAAGGCTAGCCGCACATGACAGAGCCGATACATTGTGGTTGCGACGGAATACTTGACTAAGTGGGTGGAGGTGAGGGCTCTCCCGATTAACTCTACAGTAAGCATGGCTAAATTTATCTATGAACAAATCATTACGCGATATGGCATACCTATCTAGTTGACCAGTGATCGGGGGGCCACTTCGTGAACCATGTCATACGGCTGTTGACCTCAGAGTTCAAGATTTTTTACTCATTATCGAGCCCGTACTACCCACGCACCAATGGCCAAGTCGAGGCCACAAACAAAATATTGGTATTAGTAATTTACAAGTCCTATGGAGTAGAAAAGGAAGATTGGGAGGAGAGGTTACCCTCTATACTATGGGCCTACAGGATGACTTACAAAGTGACCACGGTCAAACTCCGTTCTAACTCATGTACGGGCAAGAAGTGGTGGTGCCAGCGGAATTCATGGTGCCAAGCCTTCGCATTGCAAGAGAGAATAGACTCAAGGATATGGAGAGCCTGAGGGAGAGATTTTATGCCTTAAGTAAGTTGGGCGAAAAAAGAATGCTGGCACAATGGGCCACAGAGGCAGCCCAGTAGAGATGGAAGGTCTGGCATGATAAGCATCTGCGACAAATGAAGTTTACTCCTGGGGAATTAGTGTTGAAATTCAACGGGAAGAACGAAATCAAAATAGGAAAATTTAAAGTGTGATGGCTAGGGCCCTTCAAGGTACGCCAGGTCAATGCCAACGGGGCGATCAAGTTGTGGACGCTGGACGGGAAGGAGATACCAGACGCCATCAATGGGTCAAAATTAAAGGTTTATCATGAATGGAG
This sequence comes from Cryptomeria japonica, assembly GCF_030272615.1. Taxonomy (NCBI): domain Eukaryota; kingdom Viridiplantae; phylum Streptophyta; class Pinopsida; order Cupressales; family Cupressaceae; genus Cryptomeria; species Cryptomeria japonica. Next base: position 525,172,176 of record NC_081409.1, read on the forward strand.
GGAATCTAGACCCTCCAGTCAGGATGTTTGACAATCTATTAGAAAAATAAAAAAAGAAAAAAAAATGTACGGTCATACAATGGACCGTACGGTCCCAAAAAAAAAAAAAAAGTCATGGCGGAACCACCGTATGGTGGCAACACCGACAGTGGGACCACCGTATCGTGGTAACACCAATGGTGCGACCACCAGCGATGGTAACACCAATGGTGGGACCACCAGCGGTGGCAACACCGATGGTAGACCATTGGCGGTGGACACCACCATCATGCGGTGGACACCGCCGCGGGTTAAAGCCACGCAAAGTAAAAAAGAAAAGAAATAAAAACAAGGCCACACAGCCCCGCACAAAACACACAACGCATGCAAGAAGTGAACCCCGCACCACGCAGCCCATGCAAGAAAAAAAAAGGAGAAGGAACACAAGGAAAGAAAAGAAGGAGAAGGAAACCCACAGCCCAGCCCGCACAGCAACAGCCATACACAACAGAAGAAGGTCATTACGAAGGTGTCCAACGACCGTACGATTTTTAACCAAAAATTAGTTATACCAGAGATTAATGGATTCAGCGGGGAAATGAAGTTGGAAAAAATAGCTGCAGGCTTCCTCCAGTAGCAGCCAGATGGATAGCAATACTAGGGTTTTATCATCAGGTGTACGTGTTGCAGGCAGCACCATGGATGCCAGTGCCCAATAGAAGCAAAAGCAGAAAGCACCACAAGCTGCCATAAGTGGGAAAAATACGTTAACAACCCAGAATATCACCTTTGAAGGCCTGAATGGGTTGGAATGCCAGAAATGGTGGTAGGACACTCCCGACAATGATCAGGTGAAGCAAAACCTCCGTAAGGTAGAAGTGGAGTGGGCTATTCGGATGCCCATGTTTCCTATCCGCGAGTACGAGGGTGCCCTATGGTTCATGGTGGACACCTGTGACAGACACACATGCACCAGTACTTTTGAATACCTCAAGAGGGATGTTACCATATCCTTCAAAGCGGTGGACTTCATGAGAGTATTTGGCATTGCAGGCAGATAGGACAGGAAAATAGAGTTGAAGGCTAAAAAGATGAAGCGGGAAGAGAAGGAACGGCAGATTAAATTAATCTCCAGGAACTTGACAACAGTAGAGTTGGACAGCGTGGCTAATGCCACAAAGGGTCGAGGAATCCATAAGATCTTTGTTGCAGAGGGCCACTAGCGGTGCATTATGGATATCATCAAGAGTAGAGTGACAGGGTCGGGTAGGGCGTCGAACATCGCCCTCCCTTAGATTATGCTTATGAACGGGTTGATGAATGGCATTGTGTATGATTGGGCCGCATTACTAGCGGAGCGCATGTATGAGTTCTTGATGATGCAGCATCGCACATTCTATATGCCCCACTATGATATAGGGTTGTTCCTAGAGGCCACGCGGGAAGCAGTGCCGGAGGTAGAGTTGGAGGTATGGCCACAAGGACCGTTGGCAGTGGGTGAGCCTCCTATCATGTATTGGAGACACTTGGACACTAGGTACTCTTCCATGAAGTAGAAACGGGCAGTAGATACGGCCTCAGGGGAACCTGACAGTGGGAGGGATTCCAGTAGTACAGAGGATTCAGAAGCGGAAGATGAGGAGGATGATAGCAGTAGGGCAACGGAGGAGCGGGTCCTGTTTTCCCCACCCCTGCTACCAATGGGCATGCCTATGCCATCATCTCGAGTGGGTGGCACCTTTATTCTAGCCTTTGGGTAAGGTTGCATACCATTTACACTTGGCCCCATCTAGCAACAGGTAGCATCACCGGGCCCGGGCCCAACCACGGCGGCACTTATCGAGGACATGGCAGAGTCAGGGATGGAGGATTCACCACATCGAGTAGTGGTCGCTGAGGAGCAGGGGCTGAGGGAGGTGGTGAATACGGAGCCTCAGGTGCGGTTGGACATTGTGAGGACTGAGGCAGTGGTGAGTTTTTCTGCATCTTTGTTGGAGGAGCCGATGACAGCGACCCATCCCCCTGTCGTAGAGATGCATGCCGACCCATCGGTCATGGCTATGGAGAGCTAGCTCACACAGCGATTTCAGATGACATTGGCACAACCGGAGGGAGCTGTTGTATTCTCAACATGTCGGGAGACTAGAACCGAGGTAGTCGACTTAGATGATTCCTTTGGTGAGACACATGTGCCAGCAGTTGGGCACGCAGCAGGAGAGGTCATCTCTACCATCCAAGCGCCAGGGGATGGTACACCTCTAGTGACGGAAGAGGTACCTTCATACCGGCAAGATGCGGTTGTGTCAGTTTCGCCAGAGACTTCACAGCCTTCGGAGCAGGAGGGGGAGGATATTAAGACCTATCTAGCTGACATGGTGACGAGGGGTAGGTAGGTGGTGGCCACTGCCCAGATGTGAGCATTGCAGCAGGTTGTGGTGGAGTTGGAGAGGGCCCTACAAATTATGCAGGTGGGCTGCCCCGCAGCATTTACTACATGCTTTGAGTCTCGGGGATGGCTAAGTACTGAGATGGAAGAGATTCTCTAGGCTTGGATGGTATGTCAGCCCATTGTGGAGAGTCGGGTGATGGCAGTTGTCCGAGAGATTGAGTAGGTCTATCAGGATGCCTACTATGCACTATGGCATACACAGCATGAGTCTGCGGTCCGTGAGGATGCTAGAGTCATGTTGGAGAGGGATGTGGCCACTCAGCAGGCCTCCTGGGCAGCAGAGAGGGCCCAGTTGTTGGCTCAGCTAGAGATGACCCGTGCAGAGAAGGCAGAGGTAGAGACTCGCCTATCAGCAGAGCAGAGTGCGAGGAGCCTCGTGCAGCAGGAGTTAGAGGCAGTCACTACCAAGAGGAGCCTGTTGCAGACTCAGTTGGTCGGTATGACGGTGATAGTGGATACCAAAGAGAGGGAGCTACTAAAAGCCACGCATATGGTGAAGATGGCTTTGGAGAAAGTATTGGTGGCAGAGAGGGATGTGACTGCACGTACTCAGTAGGTTTATGAGCTTCGTGCCCGCTTGGCGGCCCAGACACCGGCGTCTCAGCCTTCTACTTCAGGGACGCTTCCCAAGCCCCCTCCTTAGTTTTTTCTGATGTATATATTATATAGGCTGCATTGTCTCCATTTTTGTTGTTAGTCGCCTGGAGATGACTTTTCTTTTGGGGTGGATGATGTTGGCGGCATTATTGTACATGAAAGTAAGACTAGTTAATTATGTGTAATTGTCTTGGTTAGTTGGCAACCGAGGGGTGGCAGTTGTGGTGCGACGGTTGGCACTTGCACCCCCTCGGTATCTTTATATACTTTGAAATGTAACTTGCAACACACAATTATGAAGGGAATAAGATCACTTATACTTGTCTGATATCTATGGCCTTATTATTCTGCATTACGTGCTTTATGTTTTAAGTTATTCACCCTAGAGGGTAAACAGAGGACAAAGAAAAAAGAAGAAAATCTTGTTGTATCCCTGAAGAACAAATTTGAAGAATGTGGTAGGTTGGTTCATGAAAATGATATGTTGAGAACTGATTTAGTACAATCCCAAAGCAATGATCAAGAGCTTGAGAGACAAATAATAATACTAAGAGATGATTTAACTATTGCAATTGAGTACAAAGAAAAATTCAAGATCAACTCAACACAACTTGATGAGTTACTAAAGAGACAGAAGCAGATTAGAGATTCTAGTGGACTTGGATTTGAGCAAGTATAGAGTTCCTGTACTGCTAATGAAGATCAAAACCATAAGGCACTGATAAGACAATTCAATGCTTATAAATTTAATGGTAGATGTTTTGTTTGCAATAAATTTGATCACATGGATAGGCAATGTAGAAATAGAGCAAATCAGAACCCTGATTCTGCTCCCGATAAATGTTCTAAATGTAATAAAACTGGTCATAAGATAGAAGATTGCAGAATGAATGTAAAATGCTATGCTTGTTGAAAATTTGGACATATGGCTAATCAGTGCAGGTCAAGCAATTTCATCGGTTTTAGCAAGGCAATTCAGAAGAACAATGTTACATATTATGCATGAAATGAAATTGGGTATATTGCTAAGTTTTGTAGAAGCATAAATCCACCGATTGGTAATGGAGGACCAAATAAAAAAGGAAAAGCAAAGGTTAGTGAATTCCGACAAGATCATACTCAGAGATGGGTTAGGAAAACTGAAGGGCAATTATCAGATGGGAATGTCTCGGTTACCTATCTGGAAAAAGAGGTTGCTCCTGCACCAACAGTGAGCTCATCCGGTAACTAAGGAAGATGCCTTAGGGGTAAGAAAAAATCATGAAGATGATGCATATGCCCTAGGAAGAGGTTCTAGAAGATGTTCCAGATATTGGAGAATATTATCCGGCATGGATATGTTCTGAGCGAGATCCAGTATCTTTCACCAGCAGTCATTTATATTAATGGAAGATTAGGGTTTTTCTTGATGGATAAAAGGTCGAATACACTTCATTGTTAATCACCCTACATTTAGAGAGATTCAGAGTGACTAAGTGCGATCAGAGGCTATTCAGAGGCAATTAGATTTCTTCTTGAGCGATCTGGAAGAACTTGTGGAAGGTTTTCACTGAGAGCGAGCAAAAGGTATTTTTATTGAAACATGGAAGCGAGATCATCTTTTGTTCCTATTTTTGTTGCAAATCCGACTGTAGTGGATGTTAAGGACCACCCCAGGCCAATTTTCAAGCGGTATCCACATGTGGCTACCAAGGAAGATTCGGTTGGAGCATTTTCTCGTGTCCTGGAGGGAGTGGTGTATGTAGAAGATGTTAGGGCATACATTCATTATCATATAGAGGACTTAGGAACTTCAGAGATCAAGGGAATGTATATGAATGAACTATTGGGAGAAGATGGAAAGATTAAACCGGCATATCAACACATTGAAGATCTAGGGTTTACAGATATTCTAGATATTCCAAAGTTCAAGGATGAAATAATTAGATATGTACTAAGCAGAGAACATGGGGAATTCATATGGATGGACAGACCTTATAAATTCACTAAGGAAGCCATTTAGGCAACTACAGGTTTTCCATCAGTAAAGAAACATCCGGATAAGAAAGTGTCAAATGACTTTGTGAGGCAGATCACTGGTGCCACATCTGACAAGAGATTGATGAAAGTGAGCACTATCACCAACACTGACATCAAGTTTGGTAGCATGGTCATAGGATACAAGGTAACTCAGTCAAACCGACTGAATTCTATTTCCAATTCATATATTTTGGCTACATATAAGATGATGAGAGAAAATGTAAAGTTAGATCTTTGTGGTTGGATGCTTGAAGATTTATTGATCAACTTAGGGAAGATTAAAAGTGAGAAGAAGGGCTCCTTCCGGTATGGAAATTTGTTAGTCTTCTTGATGTTATACTTTCTGAATGATACACTCGGTTCTGGTAGGAAGCAATGGGCTTTTGACATTCCGGTAGGAAGACAGTTAAAACAATCAATTGTTGCATTAGGAAGTCAAAGAGATGATAAGATATGGGATTATTTCAAGACTTTTCAAAAATCTATGAGGTCTAGGATAAGAATATTTGAGCATATAGTAGAGAAATACTCTACCGACATATGTTTCATGGTTAAGAAGGATGTGACTCTCATGGAGGCAGTCAAGCCCCGGAAGATATGGATAGAGGAAATGGGATATGAGGTAGATGCATAGATTCTTGATGCCTATGCAAAAATGCTAATTGATGCAGAAATAGATGAGGCAGAGCAACCCTGTGGAACTGCATAGTAGAAGACTCTAGAGGTTGAAACAAAGTTCAACTAGAAGAGAAGGGAAAACAAGAAGGAAAAGCAACCAAATTTGTACAAGAGGTCTCAAAGGACATAAAGGCACTTATTGATGTTGTCCCACAGAAAGGGAGAAAGAGGAAGGATCTAATAGTTCACATTGAACCTGTAACTGCAGATTCTGAAGAGGATGACATACCATTAGCTATCAAGAGGGTTCTTAGGAAGAAATTGAAATAACCTAAGGTAGAAGAAAAGAAGCAACTGATTAGAAAGGTTAAAATAAATTTATTGGCTTAGAAGCAAGCACCTAAGGCTACACCTACAACTGCATCCGGTACTGTCAAGAGGAAGAAGAAGGATGACACTCATTCTAGTAAGATTACACCTAAAACTTGTGCTAAAATTGTTGATGAAATAACTAAAGATGGCATGCTGAAGAATGTTAAGTTTTATTATGACAAATTAGAGGTTGACAAGTAGAGAGAGGTAGAGGAAGCAATCCTGTTATACTTAGATATTTATAAGAAAGCCTTAATAGAGATAAAAAATCAAATACCAGCTGAGTTATATAACATGTTAGATGCCAAAAGGTTATCTTCTATAAAAGAAGATAAACACATTAAAATACAAGAACTTTTAGCTTTCTATGTTATCATAACTCCAGATGAAATGGATAAGATAATTGAGGTTGCAGATAGAAAGGTATTCAATAGCAAACATAGGATAGCTATCCTGATGATAGGGAAAACGAATGAAGTAATAAAGGAAACTCTGAAAGCTTGGATTAAATTTTTGGGAGAACACAGAGGATTATTTACTTCACCAGAGACAAAGATAGATATTGTAGATACATCGGTTGAAGGGAAAGGAAAAGGGATCATGGGTACTCCACCCTCAGTTTTGAAGAATATCAAGATAGTGGAAATTGCCGGTAAACACAAATGTATAGACAAATACTGAAACACCAGTTAATATTGATAATATTGTATAGGATACTAACATTGAGGATAATTTTCCTCCGAATACTAATATACATATTGAGGATATTGTTCTTAGAGAGGAACCGATAGTTGTACAGACTGCACCAAGTGGCGAAGCCACCAGTGCAAGTGAGGAGGTAATAAAGGATAAACCATCAGAAGAGAAAATAGGGGAATCTGGTAGGGAACCGGTTGCTGGCACATCATTATTGACAATTGACACTTCTCTAGTTGAAAAGAAAAAAATCACAGAGATGAGTCCCATAGAACTGATGATGATGGTTGCTCAAAAACTGATAAAGGAGGGAACCACAAACAAGGGGAGTATAGATCAATCCATCACTGTTATGCATAGATTAGTCCTAGAATGTAAGATTGAAAATGAAGTGATCCCCTCATTTAAGATTAAGGTAATCATTGAGCACATATCAAAAGACTTTCAATCCTTACAGCAGATCTCTAACTGACAAGAACTTGAAAGATTCACTCAGGCTAAGAGAGCCGCTTTTGATCAAATCATTGAGAGAGAGAAGAAAAATATTGAGGAGAAGCTAATTTTGATAGAAAATGCTTTGAAACAATGTAAAAACATATGCAGGGTATGTTGCAATACTGAGATACTTACAGCAAATGTAGATAAAAAGATAAAAGAGATACATGAGCAAATTGCTAATATTGCTAACTCTTTTGATGGACTAATTTCACTTACATCAATTGATGGACAAATTTTGACTTTGGAGAACAAAATTTCCTGATCTTGAAAAGGAAACAGATAAAATCATTGAGAGAGCCAGAAGTCTAAGAGGTTTGGTGAGTCCAAGATTGGATTCACTCTGTGTACATAAGAAGGAATGCATGGATATGCTAGGAAAGCCCACATCAGAAGAGGTCAATGAGAAAGAATCTTTTGCATATTTATTGAGTGGACTTGTATCTATCTCTGGTACATTCAAAACTGGCTGGGATACTTATGTGGAATTATTGGAGAAAGCTTATCCGGAAATCTTGAAACTAGTCAAGCTCCGATAAGACATTTTTGGAGGTATTCAGTGTACAATACTTATTCTTTAACATTCTTTTTACAATTTTTGGGCATTGATGTCAAAGGGGGAGTAGTATAGATGTGAAAAAGGATAAAAGGATTGCATACATACATTAGGGGGAGTTACAGAGTTTTTGGAGTTTTTGGAGATATGGAATATTTTGCATATTTAGCTCAGGGGGAGCAGGGCAGGATGAAACCGGCAGATGAAACCATGACCATTTTTCACATGAGTGTTGCCATCAATGCCAAAGGGGGAGATTGTTGGAAATTGACACTCTATTGGATGGTTTCACTATGTTGTCATTGATGGCAACATGATTTTGGGTTTCGGCTTCATATGGTATACCGGCAGGCACTTCACAAATTCTACACCGGCACCGGCACCGGCAAGTCAGGAAGATTTCTTCGATCATCAACAATGCAGACCGACATGGTATAATTAAGGTTATCGGTATTGGAGGCCGAATTATCTTGGATCCGGCATCGGCAACTTGTTTTAATGTTTATTCATTTATGTTATATGGTCGACATGTAATATGATATTATATATATCCTTGTAAGACGACATAAGGCATAAATTTGTATAGGGTATATAGGGGAGATTGATTAGATCATTTTGTAATAAGTATAGAGATATGGTGATGGATATGTAAATGTAATATGATGTGAAATATATCAGAGAGACTATGTATGTGAGGAATTTATTGTAAGGGTTATTCCGATAAAGGGGTTTAGGGTTTCAACCGGAACAGACAGAGCTTAAACCGGAACTGTATTCTTGCATAGAAGATATTATCGTAGTAGTTCACACCTCTCTAGATTATTGTCTATAATTTTATGTAGTCAATGAGGCTCCTATTGTGATTGAGTAGTGCACTCTAGGTTGTAAGCCTTCCTGCAAGTGTAGGACCCTCATATATTGTAATATCTCTTCATATGGCCAGTGGATTGATATTGTGGGTCACAAATCCCACCGTGGTTTTTCCTCATTGAGGTTTTCCATGTATAAATTTGTGTGTTATGGTTCTCATTTATGTGCTTAGCTTATTGGTTGCTTTACTTATTTTAAATCTATTTATATCGGTATGTCGTTTGGTGCATGAATGTTTTGTTAAGGCTAATATCTACTATTCCAGTATAACACTGATTCACCCCCCCCCCCCCCCCCCTTCTCAGTGTTATTGGTTTTCAACAAAATAGTCACATGATGGAGTTTCTAGTGGCTGCAGGAATAGTCAACTGCCAGGACCTCAACTAAATAGTGTACGAAAAATAACTACTGAACACAAAGGTTGGAGTTCTCACTAAGTGGGCCCCCTTAGTGAGTCTTCCCAAATCTCAATTAGATACTGCAATCTATAATATCATCTTATTTATCCAAAAACACTATTACATCAATATGTAGCTGAAACTGTTCTTTAATAAACTAAACACTGGAATTACAATATATGAAGTTCTACTCTTTTGAGGAGTATCTCAACTTTATTTATAGCAAGAAGATTCCTAACTAACTCTAACTAACAACAAGTCCAATCCAATACATTTAGGAGGACACAATTTATTACAACACAAGAAAAGGGAAGGAATTTATACTTTGAGTAAGAAATAGTCTATCTACTTCTCTTGCAGAGGAAATCTAGCATAACTGCTCCCCCTAGATCTGCTCTACTACAAGAATGAACACTGAATTCTCATTATTACTCCATACGGGCTATAAATAATCAGTTGTTGACTCTTTCAATGTTCATCTTGGCGTGACTTTGTCTTCAACCAGTTAATTGGCATGAACTCCCACATCGTGAGACTTTGACCATTGTTGCTCCTTCATTCATTCCTACATCATGACATTAGTGTGCACAAAACAAAGGCATATCCATTTCGCATCATAATAACATTTATTTAACTACATGCATGATTAATATGACTAAATCACATAGCAAGTTCACCTATCATTTTCATCATTTGATCAAAAAGGAAGTATAAGAGTAAGTTCATGCCTAATTTTATCAAGTTCAGGAAAACAACATATAATAGTATCTAAACCCCTGACAGAACCAGTAAAAATATAAAAGATAGAGAGAATTGAGCCATTATTCAGGCTAATCAAACATCACCAAAGATAACATAATCACTTATGGACCAGGTAAGGAACACCGAACCTCTACAAACACACTGATTCATCATCCCATATCCTCTGATCAACACCATGAGTGTAATGCCCACCAAAATACCCTAGAGAAATAAAGCTAACTAACATGCAATATGAGATCAAAAAAATTTAAACATCACTTATTGCAACATATTCAACTACCTACTCATATTTATTTAACATCCATAAACATGATATACATATATTCATCACGAACATAAACATAAAAGAATAACCATATGAAGTCATTACGCAAGCAGAAATAAACATGACTCTACAATTAAAATTTATATAGGGTATCTCAATGCCATTACTTATAACTTCACCAAGAACATATCCATACAAACATACATAAGATTCTTGGGAAATCTAACTATCATGATTGCAATCATTAATAACATAAATACCATTAACCCCCTTCTAATTTCATTTTAAGAGCACTAATCCAAATGTTTCTAATCTCATTTACTTACTCAATGTCTTAACATCATTATCCATTGTTTTCATTCCAAAATTATCTACTACATTCCTAAACCTTTTCTTAACCATTGTGGAAATGCACCTCAATAGATCCAATTACAGTATTCCCATTAATGAACAATACCCAAGATAGATCATGATACAACAAAGATTACAACATCATAACACAACGATTGCATCTTTTCCCATTACATATAAATACAAGATCTCACTATATCAAGATACATGGTTTCTCTTCCTACAAATGCAACCATCCCATAAGTACTGCTAATAAAAATGCCAAATGAATCATATTACACCAATCTGCTACAAGTGTCCATCCATACACTAGAGAGATAATGGATCCACATCCAATCACATGAGCATCCAAAGAATAACATCCCAATAGAAGAAGGCATAAAACCACCTGACCATGTGGAACCAAAGGAACCACCCCCCGTGCTAGGAGATGACACAAGGTCCCACACATAGTCTAGACCTAGGTTAACACCTAACAACCAATGGATGAAACCAAAACTCCACAAATGAAAAGAAACCTAATTAACTATACCCTCAATCACATGACAATGCTAACTCAAAGGCACAAGACATATCCAGAGGCACCACAACAATCAAGGCATAAGGAACTAGGATCTACATTGTAGGAAAAAGTGTCATCACATGCTATCACTATCAAAGGATATCCTAGAACTCAGTCTTGGCATCAGTGATATACATGCAAAACCATCTCAACCTTTGAGAAAATCAAGGGAGTTTATTTTATCTGGTTACCAGATCTACCCATACCTCACTCCAATCTACACTAGCACTCCAAGCCATGAGATGGGGTGCCACATATATATTTCTTATCTTATTAAGATGAGTTACTACTACCCAACCCACCTATGATTAATTGATTATGTTAACACTTGATTATTAGGTCATAAACCTCCAATGAGCTATCCCAACGATGTAGTTCCTAGCTCCATAACACAAGGAATCCTAGCAGTCCATTCCTCATGACCTCAGCAGAATCATGAAAGCCCACTCTCCCTAATCATGCTCCTAGGCCTTAGGGTATACATAATACATAATCACAATAATATCTAGGAGGCTCAATGATAACACCAAGAAAGTATCCACGTAACATATGCAATCAGCACAATAATCAAATGCCAAAATACCAATTCGTAAATAAGAGCCTCAACAATAATCCACATATCAAAATCAAGAGTAAGGCATATATCCTTCTTACTCAACCATAAACAATATCAAAACTTCAATAGCGAGGTACAACCATCTCACTAGAGCTAACATAAACTATCCTTTATAGCAAGACTTATCAACTTGTTGGAGCTAACAAGATACCCTCAACAACAAGGCACTAACATCTTGTTGGAGCCATAAACAATAAATATAAAACCAAAACTGAGTGACACCAACTCAGAGAAAACCAAGAATATCAACAAATGCCTTTGGTATAGGAACACACCTAATAAAATCGACGTAGAAAGTTGAAATCAAAAAAATTACTATTGATAGGGCAGTTTAGCACATCCGAAGGAAAGAATAGTGCATAGACCAGTTCTTTTAGCACATCCACCAATTCTTTTAGTGCATCCACCAATTATTTTAGTGCATCCACCAATTCTTTTAGCACATCCACCAATTCTTTTAGTGCATAGACCAAATTAGCACATCCGCACAAAAGACTCAGAAAACTGGATTTAAACACTCTGAATTTAACCAAGACTGAATCATGGCCTCAAATTGACTAAGTATTCAATAAATAAAAGGGTATAAGACTACCATTCACTCACAGAAATAACAAGACACCAAAAGATCAGATATAATCCAAGATACACAGAAACAACCAATCAAACAAATTCCAAAATCTTCAAGGAAGCCATCAACGAATAGTCAAAAAACTATGACAATTGTATAAACCATTACAGCCATTCACAGCAACTTTTCCACAATAATATTTCTTTGCCACATACAATCATCCTCAAACTTTATATTAAAGGTTATATCAATTATCTACTAGAAATAATTTTCTCCCATCCAACAAACAATCTTTCTGGAAAACACAGCGAAGACAATCTTTCCAGAAAAACCAAATAGCGGAAGGTAAAATTCAACCAACCTGGAAATGGAAGTTATGACAAAATGAAAACCGACGAAGAGAAAATCCAAAATCAACAAGATCCAACCAAATCTAATCCAAGCAACAAAAAATAATTCCAGGAAGCTAACCTGCCAAATACACAAAAAACTCAACATATAGAAAATTATTCAAAAGCTATAGAAAACATGTCGGTCAATCATAGAACTCCATAGAAATATATTTTATACCAACCCTCTCGATTACCAAGGCAATAATATAAAATATTATTTAATTGGCTCACCCCAATATATACAACCTATAGTAAAATAAGGTAGGTAACGAATATAATATTTAATTAACCCAATAGATAAAAGGGGAAATAATAATATCAAAAACCAATAATAAATTAAAACTGGGCACAATTAAATATAAAAGCCCAAAATAACCAAGGGTAATATAAATAAATACACCAAACTAATATTAAAGTCTCGATTATATAAATGGATGATAATTTCAAAAGACTCAATTAATAAAATAATTAAACTAAATAAATAATAATTAAATATCTAAACTAAAAGTAAAAAATGGTGGGAGCAAGAGGCGATGATAAAAATTCTCATGGTGGGTGTGGCGCAGGCATCTTCGGGGCTCGGGAGCATATCCAATCTAGACAAAAGCAACACTATGATCGACAACAAGGAGTTAGGAGTGCTTGATGGAAGGTGACCTCATGGATCAATGAGATAGATCAAGCTACCTTGATGGAGGAAATCAGGGATAGAGTCAACAATGGATGGTAGGCATATGGAAACTCGGGTCACGATTCAGTGAAAGATGTCAGGAGGCATCGGGACCCTCCCTCGGATCTTTAGAGGCAATATAGGTCGTAGTGGGTATTTAGAAATGGGCACTGGATTGACTCACTATACCAAGATGGCAATGGTCGACACTTGCTGCACCCTGAAGTCCCAAGAATTTTAGAAACCAGAATGGGTATGCTAGCGAGGAATCAAAAATTTATCGGTCCTCCTTGGACTCATAGCGAGAATCGAAGTAGATATTTTCGTGCCAAACATCCCACCAACAAGTGGCCTGCCGATTCGCAAGAATGGAAGGCTAAGGGTTTTCAGAGAGGAAAGAATGGATGGTTCAGGAAAATGTCGATTTCAAAAGCGGATGTGGTGTGCAATTGGAGATCGGATCACTTCAAAGATGGACCTTCAAATGGTCGACCTGAACATAGCATGGACTTGAATTTCAATGGATCTAACCCCCTTGGTACAAAATCAGAAATTGGTAAGGATTATTTGAACCCCTAGTCAATTTCTATTATAGATGAAGTAGTGAAGAAAAATAAAGATTTTATGGAAAGATTCGAGCTTGTCATCAAATGGGGGGGATTTAGACGGAAGAGCCATGAGCTAATCAGCAACTTGTGTAAGGAGCAATAGGGACTGGGCACATTGTCTAAGTCAGTTGCAAATGGTTTTTATCTGGTTACCTTTGCATCATTGGAAGAAAAGCATAGGGCTCTCAATTTTGCCCCTCTTTTCATGAATGGGGCCCAAATGCACCTTTTTGATTGGAAACCAGGATTCAATCCCAGGACATAGGTGGTCCCTGAAACCTCAATATGGTTCCACATTTATAACCTGTCATCAGATTTCTGGGGTGATCGGGTCCTAAAAAGTATTGGCATAAAACTTAGTAAGCTCCTCTATCTTGACAATCCTTTGGAAGATCGGATGATGGGAACTTATTTCAGGATCTGTGTGAGGGTATCTTCGGAGGTGAAGATCCCATCAGAAATTGAATTGATATTAAAAAAGGCAATTGGACATAGTTCATTGATAGGGAGGATAAGCTTGATTTATATCCTCAATATAGGTCAATGTCCCACACCACGAACAGTTGTGATTTCAAGGTTTCTATAGATGCTCATTACAAAATTGAACAATCCTCCCTTGGCAGTGCAAAGGAAAGATCAAGAAGGGATCCACTCACTGACATGGAGAAATAATTGATAGATCTAATCTAGCCAAAGAAGGTTATTCAAGAAATTGGGAATCTGGAGACGGTGGATGCAATCCCAAAGAAATATAGTGCCAACCCTTCTGAGGACATGGAGGGAACCCATATATTTGTGGAGCCATCAACACAAATAGTTGGTTCAGGGGAAATTACCCTGGAGAAGACAGAATGTGTGCAAGAGGAGACTGGACTCCCTAATGGTGATTTGATTGAGAGAGAGGTCTCGGGTTTATCAGAAATTTTATTGCCTAATCAAGAGGATCATTTTAAGGAAAAGATAGTTCAGCCCAATGAGAGTAACTTGGGCTATAAATACCCAAAGATGTCTGATTCAGGGGTAGGAGAGAGGCAGAGTCAAGAGGATCCAATTCTAAATGTGGAAGTTGAAGATGAGATAAACACAAACTCAGACATGGATGACAGCTTTGAAGAGTTTCAGACTAGAATTCTAGAGGAGAGGAGATTAAAGAAAATTTAATCCTCTTTGAAAACTCCCAAAATCATATCAAACAAGCAAGGGGTCATCAGTCAAACAAATCCAAATTGGCAATGGCTGGTTGTACAAAAGGGCAAACCAAACTTTATCAAACAATTCTTAGAAACGAGAAGGAGTTACCCCTTCCTGAGGAGCCATGAGGATCCTAAGTTGGAATGTTAGGGGCTTAAATGCCCCTAGCAAATGGCACCTTTTCAAGCATCAAATTGAGTTAAGTGAGGTAGACTTAGTGTTGATACAAGAAACCAAATGGAGTAGAGAGGAGTAGGAGAGGAAGATGAAGTTCTGGAGGCAGTGGAAGGATGTTTTTGTTAAATCTATGGGAGCTTCAAGTGGAATTGGATTTCTCTAGAACCCTTCAAAGGCTCGATGTTCTATTATAGAATCCCACAGCAATTGGATGATGGTAGTGTTTCAAGATTTCAAGGATAATCAGTGCTGGAAGGTGATCAATGTGTATGGACCCATTACCACACCATCTAAGAGGAAGCTTTGGCATGAATTGTCTAGGAAACTCAGTTCTGAAAAAGGATGAGAAGATTATTATTGGGGGGATTTTAATGCAACCTTTAATAGCTCGGAGAAGATGGGAGGTTCTATGGTGAAGAATCGAATACAAGAAGACTTTCAAGAATTTTTTGATTCCAATCAGCTAAGGGAAATAGTGACAAATAATGGCAAATATACTTGGACCAATAGAACGCGGGGTTTCACTAGTATAGCTGAAAAGTTAGACAGATTCTTTCTTTTTGGTGATTGGTCTTTTATTCCAATTTTGGTGGAATCTTCAATTCTTCCATTTAGTGCATTGGATCATTTTCTAATCCAATTGGTCTTTGCTTCATATCCCTATTTTGTTGGATCCCCTTTTAGGTTTGATAGGATGTGGATCAGGGATCCATCCCTTTTGGCCTCATTGACTCAATGGTGGAAGGAATGTAGAGTTGGAAACCATTCCAATATGTTTATCTTTTATAAGAAACTCTCATACATAAAGACTAAACTCAAGGAGTGGAACAGGGTACACTTCAAGAATATTTTCACTGAAAGCCAAGGGATTGAAAGCAAATTACGGGCTCTAAATGAAGTTGTTATAGCTAAAGGTATGAGAGAAGATGAGTTCATATTGGAGCAAAAACTCAAAGCAGAGCAAGAATAAATCTTGGTCAGAGATGAACGATTTCGGAGGAAAAATTCACATAAGCTTTGGCTTCAGGAAGGGGATAAGAACACAAAATTATTTCACAACTCTGCAGTTACGAACATAAATAGAAATAGAATTCTGGAGTTGATCAGAGAAGATGGTACTGTTATCTTCTCCAAAGATGAGGTCAGTAGAGAAGCGGTGGGATACTTTCAGAATCTCCTAAATCGAGGATATCAGAACATAAATCAAGGAGCTATAAGGAATGAGTTTCTCAATCAGATTCCTAGAATCATCTCTGAGGAGAAGAATAGGGAGATATCCAGGCCTATATCTCTACAGGAACTTAGAAAGGCTACTTTTCAACTAGCCTAGATAAGGCCCCTAGACCAGATGGATTTCCAGCTTACTTCTATCAAACCTTTTGGAAGATCATTAAGTATGATTTACTCAAGGCTAGAGAGGAATATCAAAAAAAGAAACGATTATGGGATCCATTAATCATACCTTTTTAGCCCTTATCCCCAAAAATAAAGATGCTTCGGGTATGAATGATTTTTTTTCCAATTTCTTTGTGTAATACGTGTTACAAGATAATCACTAAATTAATAGAAAATAGATTAAAGAAGGTGTTGGATAAGATTCTCTCTGATGAACATAGTGGTTTTGCCTAGGTAGGTCTATCATAGAGGGAATTATTGTTTCCCATGAAGCAATTCATATAGCCAGGAAGCTTAGGATTCCCAGCATGATCATCAAGTTGGATATTTTAAAAGCATATGATCTGGTAGATAGAAACTTTTTGCTAGATGTTCTATCTAGATTTAGTTTTGATCGGCCTTGGATTGAATGTGTTAGAGGTTGCATTGAATCCCCGTAGTTCTCTATTCTTATCAATGGTTCTGCCAATGGGTACTTCAACTCTAGGAGGGGTTTAAGACAAGGGGATCCATTATCTCCATATCTATTCATTATAATGCCAGAGGCATTAGGTAGGAGCATCACGACAGTGAGGGATGGGGGCCTGTGGAAGGGCATTGAGGTCACCCCTGACATAGAACTAGTCACCCATCAGCAGTTTGCGGATGACACCATCCTCTTTGGAGAAGCCTCTAGGAGTGAAGCAAGAAGTATCAAAACCATCTTGGATAAATATAGTGAGGCTTCTGGACAATCCATTAACTAGCGTAAATCTGAAGTATTCTTCCTCAATGTCTAGTCGGGTCTTCAATTAGACATTGCAAGAATACTGGGATTAAAAGTGGCACAATTTCCAGGGAAGTTCCTAGTTTTGCCTTTGTTTGGAGGTATCATCAAAAAGTGCTATTGGGATAGATTGATTGAAAACTATAAGAAGATAATGGAGCTTTGGAAAGGGAAATGGTTGACTTTGACGAGCAGATTGCTCATGGTCAAAGTTGTTTTCTCAGTTATCCCAATCTACTCCATGACTTGTTTGAAACTTTTGGCATTAGTAGAGGATAACCTCAATCATATTCTAAGAAGATTCTTCTGGTCTGGCCCTCATGATGATCAAAAACATCCACTACATGCTTGGGAAAAGGTCTGCAAACCTTGGAGTGTTGGAGGTGTTGGGATTTGGCAACTTAAAACCATGAATCTGGCCCTTGGGCTAATCTTTCTTGGATTATGACTAAATCAAACCTGAAGTGGGTAAGAATATTAAGAAAAAAGTATCTGGATTTTGGATGACCCCCTCAACATTTTAAGAGTTAGAAACCCTCCAAAAGGTTCGGTCATTTGGAATTTTATATGTGAAAGTGGGGAGTTGGTGTCCAGATTTATCAGTTGGGAAATATGTAATGGTGAATCGGCTGCTTTTAGTGAGGATTCATGGGATGGTCACAAAAATCTAGGGGCGGATCATAGCTTGAGGGAAATCAAAGCAAAAACTTCCAAGGTATGGGGGACTAAAGTATGCAACTTCGAAGAGGTAGTCAAGTTTGATAGAATAGAAAAATGGTGTTGGAAATCCTTGGATTCCGTTGATGCTCCCCAAATTTAGAAAGACACTTTGGCCAACATTCTCAAAGATAGATCCATACCTATCTCTCAAGAAGTAGACATAATTAGATGGTGCACCTCAAAGGATGGGGAATACAAGGTAAAGCTTGGGTATAGGCTGAAAGAAGATGCTCTGGAGGAAGGCTATTGGCCAATAAAACTCCTTTGGGGCAAAGATATCCTTCCTAAAGTCAGGGCATTCTATTGGCTAGCCATTCAAGGTAGGATTATGACACAGGATAGACTTGCCAAAATTGGGATTTGTGGACCTAGCAGATGTTTGTTGTGTAAAAACAATGTAGAAGATGTCGATCACCTCCTTTGGGCTTATTCTTATGCTCAATTTTGCTGGAAATTCTTTCAAGGAAAGCTAGGCTTTCAGCATGTGGAACCCTAGAGAATCAATGATTGGTTCATATCTTGGCCAACATTGATGCCTAAATGTATGTTCAATAGTATCTAGTTTGTTCTCCCCTCCATAGTCATATGGGAACTCTGGAAAGAAAGGAATAGGCGGGTCTTCAAGGATCAGGCCATGCCAAAAGAAACTCTTGTGTCAAGATGGAAGCTACAATTGTGGAATTGGTAAATGAAGTAGCTAAAAGGTGTTTTAGTAAGTCCAATATTTTTATAAATCGAGACAATGAGCTGAAGAAGTAATTCTCGGGTCTAATGATTCCCAAGGGCTATGAGTTGGCACAATCGATTGTGGTTGAGAAATGCAGGATTACGTGCTGGAAATCTTTGGAGAAGGGATGGATCAAAATAAACTTTGACGGAGCTTCCTTGGGTAATCCAGGACATGCAGGTGCTGCTTGTATAGCTAGAGATAACCATGGTCACACCATCAAGATATTGGCTGAATACATTGGGAAGACCACTAACGATATAGTATAATTTCGAGCAACCTTGAAAGGAGTAGAGCTTGCTAGGAGGTTGGGGGTTGAAAAAATATATCTTGAAGGGGATTCTCTTTTAATAATCAATGCAATCAAGAATCAATTGATGATGAGTTGGCAAGTTGAGAGATGGCTTATGCCAATCACAAATGCTTTGAAAAGTTTTGAAGAATTTAAAATTCTTTATATTTATTAAGAAGGCAATGGGATGGAAGATGACCTGGCCAAACAAGTGGCAGAGCAAAAAAGTAACATCGAAAATATTCACTCTAAAAAATGATTTGGAATTGACAGCAATTGATTGTGGCAATAATTACAAGGATTGGGCGGTAGGTGATGGGACAATTTCCAAGGAAGTTAGCAAGTGTGGATATGACAAGTAAGTATTAAATAACCAAGTGACATGTCTAAGCCTATCTCCAAGTGGAAAAATATTTATTACATATATAATATCAACCAAATGTGTGGTTTGTACTCAAATTGGTACGATGTCTAGGTGGTGATGACCTAAGACTTCATGTCGTAAGGAGGAATAATAATAAATAAAGGTTGTATTTAGGATTTATTTTGAGTATGGGTCAAGGTATGTTCTCATTATGATAGGAAATCAATATGACATAGCCTTTTTTGGTGAAGGGAGTTATATATTTGGCAAGTATGGTAGTAATTGCACCGCATATTTCCCTTCCTCTAAGTAATTTGGAAGTTGTAGGTATGGACACCCCTTTTCTTTTGGAATCAACCAAGCAGCAAATGGCATTTCTTGGGGAGATCACAGAGAAACGACTCTTGATGGTTCTGGAATCAAATCACCCTCTGATTTTGCATGCGGTTAGAAAGATTTTGAGCTCGAAGTTTTTTGCGGGAAGCACACAAGCACAAACTGAATTCAAGCATCAAGGCCATGTTTTTGGATATTTCCATTTAGATGGGTGTTTGCGAACTCATAACGAAGAAAATTTGCCAAATGATTTTTCAAGCATTCCTTGGGGGAAATTGATGCGATCCTGGACAACTTTGATAACCAGAATCATATTTTGTTGGCCCATCAATATTACATGACCCGAGATACAGAGGGGAGATGAGGAAATTCTGCATTCTACAGACTATGGAGCTAGAGAAATACAACTAAGGGCATGCAGAGATAAACATAAATTTAAATTTTATTTTGTTTGTTACTAGTTGTCTGGCAAGGCCAGAAGAATTTGATATGGGAAAGTATGTGAGGGAGAAAGGTCTATAGGGTAGGCGAGATATTGGGGTGGATGATAATGGGGTGGTTGTAGAAGGAAATTACTGGGGTATGGGACATGGGAGTTGTGGATTCCAAATGACATGAGGTTGGTGGAGGAAATTGTGGTCGAAGAGGCTCATGTGGACTGTGGCAGAGACTGCCCAATTGTAGCACAGGCCCTAGCTGCTCAAAGGTTTTATTAAAGCATTCCAAGCCCCTTGGATAGAGAATGGTGATGCCTCTTCCCTCAAGGTTTTTTGTCTTCTCATTTACTACTATAGTGTTTTATTACTAATTATTATGTCACAGGTAGATAGTTGTGCAGTGTCGATAGGGTGTAGGTCTCTAAGTCCAGATTTTGTATCCCTACCAGAGTAGGTATATATATAGTTAGTGTTTTTTTGTTGTTTATACTTTGAAACTGGATATATTTTAACTTTTTGGAGGTAACGGTATATAGATACCTCTGGCGAATGTAAAAAATCTATTATTAATATAGGTGCTAGCCTATCCAACTATTTACTTATTAAAAAAATAACAATTAAATATCTAAACTATACCATAAATTAATTTAATTTAACATTAATAAACTATACGAATCCAATATTAATTAATTATATAATAAAATACTCACATCGCCACAAGACTCTACCACCAACTCAAACCAGACACTTACTAACAAGGATGACAACTTAAACCTAGAGTGTGTAGAGGGAACTCATGCCATCTTTGACAACTTTCCATTAGGATAGAGATACGCTTAGACCTATGAGACCAGGTGGAGTTGATGTATGTTACCTGTAATCATGTAACCACCAATAACCATGAGACAACATATACAACAATATATTATAAATGACCAAGCAAGTGATAGAGAATCGCAATGTCATATCATGCTCATGATGAGTGGTATGACATCATCCCTATCACAAATACAATAGGAAGACAGTTATGACAACCAAGCATTATCAATATCATCATCATATCCAAAATAATCATTAAACGGGGTTAGTACATGGTATGATACCATCAAATCATCATAAAGTAGACTAAGTTATATCAATATGATCTATGAATTTACTAAATGCAAGATGAATCAGGGAGAGGCCCTACAACGAGAATATGTAATCAATTTAGCAGCAACATATCATAGAAACAAGCATACAAACCATCAACCAAATACACCATACTTCCACTAAACATATATATATATATATATATATATATATATATATATATATATATATATATATATATATATATATATATATATATATATATATATATATCCAAAGAGCAAAAGGGCTGAAATTTTGATTAGATTCATTAGTTTTTAGTTTGTCCCCTCTTTCTAGTTGAAGTTTGGACGTGAATTGTGAAATTAGGGCAAGACAAGGGATACTTGAAGTAAATTAATGAAAACAAAATGCTACAGATATCCAACAAAGCCACATATAAGGATCTAGGCAAAAGGAGAGATTTAGAAACTACTCCCAAAAGTTTGGGCTGATTTTTTGGGACCAGGTACTAGAGATTCACCTTGGTCCTCCGATTTTTGCTCCATTGAAAGTTGATTTTTCTCATCGTCATCAACTCTGTTGAAATATCTTACTTGAGGAACCAATACATTGTAAGAGGGGTGAATCCAATATATCTAACCATAATCAAAATAGGAAAAGGGTTGAAATTTTTATTAGATTCATTGGTTTTTAGTTTTCCCCCTCTTTCTAGTTCAAGTTTGGATGTGAATTATGAAATTAGTGCAAGGCAAGGGATACTTGAAGTAAATTGATAGAAACAAAATGCTATAGATGTCCAATAGAGCCACATATAGGTATTCAAGAAAAAGAAGAGATTTAGAACCTACTCTGGAAAGTTCAGGTTGATTTTTCAAGACCAGGTAGTAGAGATTTGCCTTGGTCCTTCGATTTTCTCTCCATTGAAAGTTGAACTTGTTCATCATCATCAACTTTGTCAAAATCTCTAAGTTAAACTACTGAGTCAATTCCTCGAACATAAAAATAGAGAAGAAAGGGTGGTGGATAGGGGTTTGCCTTATGTCAAACTCTGATTTAGGAATTAACCTTGAATTGAATAATGTGAATACTAAAGTAAATGTTAGGAGATATACCTCAAATCTGCAATGGTTGATAGAAAGTTTGATGATGCAATGTTCTTTGAATGTAATCACAAATGTTGAATGTAATGGCATGACAACCATGTGAACATGAAAGACCTAATCAAACACACATGCTTGCATGAATATTGATGTAACTTTGCTCCATAATGCTTGAAGGATAACATGTTGCCTTGGATCTTTAAAAATGCTTGATGATGAATGCTTGATGGATGCATGAATGATAGGGTATGTTCGTTATGCCAAAATAAATTGATAGGATGTCTTTATATAGGGTTACCTAGGTAAATTACCAATTAGACTGACCTCCAACAGTCAAGTGTAGCCATGGGGACCAAAATTCATCAAGGAGGCATGCCCACCCATATTCAAATTGGGTCCTCTTTAAGGGGGACCAAGGAATTTTGGGGTGCCCTGGTCCTCTAAAAATAGGACCAACAAAAGGAAAAATGGGAGAAGGCAACCTCAAGATGAGGCCCACTTACTAGTGTCAATAGGTGACATCAAGGTTGGATTAAAATGGGGCCAAAACGGGCCTAGGGGGAATGAAAATGGGACACACTAAAGTAGGAGCACAAACATTAGGTGTGAATTATATCAGTTATAATTTATGATTCTACACTTATCCCCCACTTTAATGGGAGTATGAGCCTATGAAAATACTCATATTAAAGTAGAAAGATGAGAGAGAAAAGCAACTAGGAGCGAGATCACAAGGAGATAAGACATCGCTAATTTTGAGGAACCATGCCCCTAATCTTAGGATCTTAACTCACAAAATCATGCATCAAGTGATGAACCATAATCCACAAATAGAAAATTTAAGAGCTAATGGGGAGGATAAAAGAGAGAACATGGACACCACAGGCTAGCAAGTTGCATTATGCTAGGTGATCCATGAGAAGAATAGCGAGAGAGGTTGTTGAATCAATAGGCTAGAAAGTTGTGTTATGCTAGGTGACCCATGAGAATATGAATACTCATGGGACAACAAGTTGTGTTGTGTTGTGTGATTCATGTAAAGAAGGAGAGTCAAAATAGTCTAGCAAGTTGTGTTATTCTAGTTCCACTCATCTTGAAAAAGGAAGATTTGAACGGTCTAGCAGGCTTTGTTATGCTAGTCAACTCATCCTATTACATATGTTGTTGTCTTGTTTTAGGAGTTAAGCATCTCGTATAAGAGTTAGGTCTAGTTTTGAGCATGCAAAGACATGTAATAAAAACAAATTTTTGGTTTCAGGAATATCTCATATAAGAATTAGGTCTAGTTTTGAGAATGTGTACCTTGTATAAGACATATAAAAAGGTTGTGTTTGGTTTCAAGAATGAAGCATCTCGTATAAGAGTTAGGTCTAGTTTCAAGAATGTACACCTTGTATGACATGCAAAATAAAAAAAATATAGTACAAAGAGGGTGATATGTATGCCCTCCCTTTTAAGATGTCAACATTGAGGTGTGTTGATGTCTTATGGAATCTAGAAACAAGGATACGCACCTTCAACTTCAAGGAGATGTCATTTAGGCAACAACGTACATAAATCCAAGCCAAAGAGGTAGGACTCTTATAAGCAAGGAAAAGATAGTTGTAAAAGAGATATTTTGCAAAAAGGGAATCCTTTGGAGGAGGAGGAAGAGATATTTTCTCAAAGGCATCTACCTCCAAGAGGATATTTTGAACAAAAATAACATCATTGACCAAAAGGAAGGAGAACAAGAATTCATACCTTCCTCCTCTTGCTAGGAAAAGGGATTCTTGATGAACGATAACACACTTTTGACCCAAAGTGAGGGGTTTATTTATAATAAACATACATTGCCAAGTGAAGAAGAGGTTGTACACAAAGATGCACAGCTCTTGCATAAGAGAGAATCCTTGAGAAAACAAACAATTTCACACAAGGAATAACATCATATTATAAGAAAATAACCTTCAACAAAGGAAAGTGGATCCTTAGAAATGATAAGAGAAATCAATGCCCCCTAAGCATAGTGACAAAGAGAATAATTACACAACCTCTAAAGAGAGATTATACATAAAAGATGTAGAACTTCGATCAAAGAAAAGGTCCTAAGCAAGGAACACACGTGTATTAATATGAAGGAAGATTCAATGTGAAGACATCAAGACATGCAAAATACAACTCAAAAGAAGAGGCAATCTTGGAAAAGGAGAGAGGATTGAATATACCATCTTTGCCTCCCAAGCGAGGAGGCAAGAGTGAATTATGTTGCTATCCAAGTATGATTGAAACTAAATATGCATAACCACACATGACAAAGAGCCCCCAATTAGGTTAAACTACTATATACACATAAAAATGGCAATGAGCAATTAAATAAATATTTTATATTTATTTAATAATTATTCTTCTATTAAATAGTTAATTTGAAAATATTAATTTATTTAATTCATTTCATGTCCTTCTATTAATTAGTTTAATTGATACATTTTATTAATTAATTCGTTATATCCTTTTCTTCTAATCAATTAATTAAATATCTAATATTTAATTATTCCTCTATCTACTATCCTATAGTCTCAAATATTAAATAATTTCTTAAATTATTTAATTCCTTTTCTAACTCACCTTCCATCTCCACTTCATCATTCTTTGCCAACTCATACATCATATGGCTAAATTAATTCAACAAAATTAAAATAAATAAAACATTTATTAGCCACTTATCTCCAACTTCCAAAATAAATGAAATATTGTGTACATACACATATTTCCTAACCTTCTTCTATATTCTCTCTAACATCCCTATATCTTAGGAGGACTTGAGTCCACTTGTCCTCTCATTCCTACATCTTCTCCAACTATCCTATATCCTCTCAAGTCTTCAAATCAATCAAGGTGAGATGAGTGACACTTGTCTTCTCCTTCCCCCTTTCTCTCAACCTTCAGTTTTTCTCATAGCCATCCAATCTGAAAGATTTGATCATGACCGGTGATCTCTGCCACCTAAGCTCATGCACTCCAAAATATATAAAAATAGGTCTCTTAAGACATTTTCAAACTAATATAAAAATAGACTAATAGCTAATCATATAATCATCTAGGAGTCTTCATGTTGCATCCGTGAGTTTGAGTTTGAAGCAAATAGCATTTTAGAGTTTTTGAGCATAAATCATTTTCATAGCACTTTAGCTTAATATCATTTGCATATCATAGTATTAGTTAACTATCAGTCCAATCTTCATATGCCATCTTGGAAGCTACCAGTTCTTGTTTGAGAGCAAATCATCTGCAACCAGGAATAGTGGAGTTAGGACACAATGAGACTTAAATCATGAAGGTAATAATGTTTTTATTTTATATTCATTTCATGTAGTTATATTGGTTGAGTTTGGATTTCCTGTAGTATTTCCTTTGTATTTTGTGAAACTAATATGCTACAGGTAGTATTCTGAAGATGAAATTCAAGTCAACGCAACTACTGGTGTCATAAGGTGAGGAGCAACATAATAAGGTGGATGGAGTGTTGAGCCACTACCTCTTCACCAAGAAAATTTGCAAGATCAGTTGTAAGAGATATACAAGCTCAATCATATTGGTTTTGGATAAATTCTTTAAAATATTTACAATTTATAAGAAAATGAGAATAACAACAATGAAAGAGACAATAATCATCACCTTCTTTATTCTTATCGTTATGTCTTATGAAAGGAAAATCAAAATTCTTATAATACTTCAATCTCCAAAAGATTCTTGTAGCTAATTTGTCTTGACTGTCAATAGGGGTAAGTCTTGTCTCTTGAGATGTAGGACAAGATGTGCTAGAAGGAGAAGGGTTGTTTTCTATTATTTTGCGAGTTCCATCATCAATGAGTCCTTGTATTTCATTTTGAAAATTGGGACATTTATTTGTATTATGATCATTAGTTTGATGCTATGTGCATAAAGGATTATTTGAGGAACAAGCACATTTAGAAGGATAATAGAGTCTATGTCTTGTGAAATAATCCTTAAGAATTTGAACTTTAAGGAGATCATCCATAGGTAAATGATGAGGATGCCTTAGACCTTCTATACTAGCTTGTTAAGGAGGGTTTATAGGAACTTAGATTCCTTGCTCATACTTTCCAAGTCCTTGTCCACTATAACCTTGTTTTGAGATTATATTATAACCACTCCTACAAGAATTTTTCAATTGTGAAGAAGAAGGACCATTATCTTGAATATCTTTAAAATTTATAGTGTAAGGTCACATAGATTAATCAAAGGAATGAGTGGATGAAGAAGGGATATCCTTTGTAGGGAATTTCTCCTTTTTATCGTCATTCTTGTCCTCTTTGATGGATTGGAAAGTGGGTTCCTTATCATCTAAAGCTTCATCTTTAGTTAATGTTATGTGAAGAGAAATATTGTGAATAAAATACATAACATCATCTTCCCTACAAATATGTTGATTATTGAGACAAGCTCTAGGAGAATAAGGAGGATCTAAAGAGATTGATACACTAACATTTTGATCTTTCCCCCCTTGAACTAGAGTATGTTGGCTATATGATGGAATTGATTATGTGTTACATTGATGTTTTTTCATTGATGTCAACACTTGTTGTTTTGGTTGTTTACCGGCTTCCAGTAGGAGGATTGGATTGGGAAGATAATCAGTTGATTGCTACCAGTATGATCTGGATGATGGAATAAGTTTATTTGGATGGTTCATATGCTTCTAAAGTATATTTCAGTCAATTGGTAGTGACTTGATGATTGGATGCTATCTTATGTTCTAGTAAGCTTACTTTATTGGTCTGCTAAGGGTTTCACCGACAGAGCTTTATTAAAGATATTTGATGTAATGCATAAGTGGTGTTGGTGCAACTTCTAGAAGGGATTCAGGATGCTGATGGTGATTGTGTCTGTGCCTCGACTGATTGGTGTCATTGCTTTGGCATGTGTGGATCTAATTTAGGTTCGGTACTATCTAGCTTATGGACTGGTTTGAATGAAATATGTTGGTGGATCCTCTGATGCGCTTCTGGGATGTTTCATTGTTTGGATGTTGTTTGTTTGGCCTTAGGCCGACATGTGTTATGATTTAATTTTAGGATTATGTAATATATGGATCTATTGTATTATCATTTGTGTGGCCGACCTAATTGATTAGGTCCCGGGTTGGTATAGATGTATGTAAGATCTTATTGTAGATCATGTGTGGATATATGGATATGGGCAAGGAGTGAATAATGTAATAATCATTTGTGCAGAGGATTTGGTCGATCATAGGTGATCGATTTGGGTTTATGTAAGAGGTTTTAGACCTTCGGTATTGAGCTTAACCGAAACTATAATATGGCATGTTTGATGCTATCAGTGATAGTTCTTCTCTTTGGATTGTAGTCCAAACATCTTGAGGTGGTTGACATCTCTGTAGTCAGTGAGACTCCATTGTAATGAGAAGTGCGCTCTAGGCAGTGTGCCTTCCACATGTGCAGGCCCCTATTGTAATCATATACTTGTTGCAGAAGTATCATCTAACTGTGGGTAGGGTTTTCCATCATGGTTTTTCCTCATTTAGATTTTCCACGTACAAATCATGGTGTTATGTGTTATGGTTGCATGGTATTGATTCTCTGGTTTTCATTTATGCTTAATCAATTATACTGGTATAAGGTTTTAAGTGTTTTAATTGACATAATCTATTAACAACTAATTCACCCGCCCCCCCCTATCAGTTGTTCACTAGTTATCCTAACAATTGGTATCAGAGCCTGGTCCTCTTTTTGCAGAAGCTTAACCGCTTGAGGCAGATCCTATGGAAACTAATAGGTCAACTCATGTTTTCTGAAAGGACAGTCGTAGGCTTGATGGAACAAACTATGGAGTATGTAAGATTTGGATGGAAACTCATTTAAGATGAATTGGAAAAGAAATTTAGGAAATAACTCATAATGGTTACACTCCTCATAATCCAACATCTAGCATTCCTAAATCGGCAAACTTGGATAAGAACATTGAGAATGATTGCAGAACTAGAGAAGCCATCTTAAGCGCCTTATAAAATCAGCAAATCATGGGACTATCAAACAAATCATTAGCAAAAGCTATATGAGACAAGTTGGAGACTCTGACTGAAGGTGATCTTACTGTTAAAATTGCAAAACTTGAATGTTACTGGGTAAGATATGAAAGCTTGAAGATGGAAGAAGATGAAAGAATTTATGCATTCATGGAAAGGGTTAGTGAAATTATATTGGGAATTCAGTGTTGTGGTGGATCTCTGAGCGAGGAAGAGATTTTTTCAAAAGTGTTAAGGGTTTTTCCACCTACATATAAGATGAAGGTAATTGCAATTAATGAGCTAAGAGCCATGCCTAATTCTTCTATCAATAGAGATACTCTTATTGGGAAGATATCTGCTTTTGAGCTTGAAGAATTTGGTCCTCCTAGAGCTACAAAGGTTGATATTGCATTTAAGGCATCTACATCATCAACTGGAAAGCAAGATTTTAAAGTTTTATATGCAAAGTAATTGGAAGAGATCAGGAAAGAAGATGAAGAGTTTGAGAAACTTGAAGCCCTATTTGCTAGAAGGATACCAAGAGGTCTATCAGGAAGTAAGTATGAAGGAAAATCTCCTTTCAAATGTTTTGCATGTAATAAGATAGGTCATTTTGCATCTAGATGTCTTGAAAGGAATTCAAAATTGGATGAAAGAGCAAGAAGATCTTTTAAGCCTAACCATGAATATCAGATCAAGCATAAGTATAGGAAATATAAAAACAAATTATGCTACTATGTTGATGAGGAAGGAGTAACTGATGACTCAGAAGAAGAACCGGCGGGAGATTCAGTTAGTGGATCCAACAATGGAAAAGACTGGGTATTTTATGCTATGAAGGAAGATGATCTGAAACCAATTATCAATAATGAGGAAAAGGCCCTTGAAGCAAAAGTTGAAGACACAGATGAATGGGTAATAGACAGTGGATGTTCTCATTATATGACATGTGACAAAGGGAATTTTCTTACCCTGCAAGAATTTTATGGTGGTCAAGTCAGATTTGGTAATAACAAGGCATGCATGATCAAAGGAAAAGGAACCATTTCATTGGATGGTAAGCATAACACTAATCATGTTTATTATGTTGAAGGTCTGAATCATAATCTTTTGAGTGTAGGATAGCTGGTAGATAGAGGATTTCAATTACAATTCAAGGATGGAAAGTGCAAAATCATTAGCAAATCAGGTTTGGAGATTGCAATCGGTACATAGAGAAAAGGTGACATCTTTCATTTGAACTTCGATGAAAAGACATGTTTGATTGCACATATTGATGAAAGTTGGCTATGGCATAAGAGGTTGTGTCATGTAAATTTGATTGCATTGTTAAGATCAGTTCAACTAAGGCAGTTAGAGATATACCTAAGATTGTGAAGCCTCATAATCTAGTATGTAAAGAATGTCAAATGGGTAAGAAAATTAGAACTTATTTTAAGAGGATACCTAATAAATCTAATGATGTTCTTGATTTGATTCATACTGACCTATGTGCTTTTGCTAATACAAGAAGCTTTCAAGGTGATAGATATTTTATGTTAATCATTGATGACTATTCTAGAATGATGTGGGTTGCTTTTCTAAGGGAGAAATTTTAAGCCTTTGAGAAATTCAAGATCTTTAAAGCTATGGTTGAGGCAGAGACAGGAATGAAAATCAAGTGTCTGAGATCAGATCAAGGTGGTGAATTCACATCCGATGAGTTCAATAGTTACTGTGAGAAAATTGGCATTAGGAGACAGTGATCTACACCCCAAACACCTTATGAACTATGGTTTGGTCATTCTCCCACTCTTAAATATTTCAGAATCGTTGGAAGTAAGTGTTATATGAAAAGAGATGATTCCATTGGAAAGTTTGACCCTAGATGTAATGAAGGAATATTTCTTGGTTATTCAACTTAAAGCAAAGCATATAGATGTTATAACAAAAGATTGCAAAGAGTTGTGGAGAGCACTAATATGAAAGTGGATGAGCAGTACAAAGACCAAGCTAAATCTTATGACAGTGAACCAGTAGTGGAAATGATCATAAATGAACCGATAGTGCCTGTACTGGAATAGAATACTAAACTAGTTACCTCGGCATCATCAAAAAACTCAACTATAATTGAAGAGCAACACAAAGAACCTCAAAATAAGAAAACACCAAGGTATGTAAGGCTAAATCATTCTGAAAATTAGATCATTGGAGACAAAAACATGGGAGTTATGACAAGGAGAATATTGGCAAATCAAGAGGTGTGTTTCATTTCTCATATTGAACTAGCATCAATAGTTGAAGCTTGTAAAAATGAATGTTGGATGATATCTATGAAAGATGAATTAGATCAGATAGAAAAGAACAATACTTGGACTTTAGTTCCCCGACCTAAAAATAAGAATGTTATTGGAACTAAATGGGTTTTTAGAAACAAACTAAATGAGGATGGACAAGTTGTAAGAAACGAAGCTACATTGGTCTGCAAAGTATATTCTCGGAAGGAAGGAATCAATTATGGTGAAACTTTTGCACCGATAGCTAGAATTGAAGCAGATTAACTATTTCTTGCTTATGCAGCCTATAAGAACTACAAGGTCTATTAGATGGATGTTAAGTGTGTATTTCTGAATGGAGAACTTGAAGAAGAAGTCTTTATTGAGAAACTAGATGGATTTTTACTGACAGATGACAAAAATATGGTTTGCATATTAAGGAAAGCCCTATATGGATTAAAACAGGCTCCTAGAGCTTGGTATGCAAGGTTGGATAAGTACCTTTTGAAGCTTGATTTTATAAAAGAGGCAAATTGGGCAGGTGATGTTGATGACTGGAAGAGCACGTCCGGTGGAGCATTCTTCCTTGGGAAGAAGTTGGTTTCATGGATCAGCAAGAAACAGTCATGCATTTCCTTATCTACTACTGAAGTTGAATATGTTGCAGCTGCAACCAATTGTACTCAAGTTTTATGGCTGAAGCATATGTTGAAGGATATACAAGTGAGTTGTAATGATCTAGTAGTTATCCATTATGATAACTCTACAGCTATTGACATATCAAAGAATATGGTATTTCACTCCAAGACTAAGCACATATCAATCAAGTATAACTTTTTGAAGGAAAAGGTGGAAGCAAAAGAAGTCAGATTGGTTTATGTGAACACTAAAGAACAGATAGCAGACATCTTCACTAAAACTTTGTCCCTCAAATCATTTGAGTATTTAAGAGACAGATTGGGGGTTTCTACCCCTCTGGTAGAGACTTAATTGATGCACTTGAGCATCAGTCTGGTATGCATTATCAGAGCTTCCTTTTGCTCTGGATTGATGAATCAGTGCTACTACTTAGGGGGAGTAGTCAGCCTTGAGTTTTAGAGTTATTTATTCTATTTGATTCTTTGGCATTATTGTCAAAGGGGGAGGAATATATGTGAAAAAACATTGATTGCACTCCTTAGGGGGAGTTTGGCGGTATTTGGTCCTTTTGTTTCAGTTTTGGTTCAGAGCTTCATTGCTATATCATTTCATGGGAGATTGTTGGTGGTCTTCCATTGGGGGAGACTTGTTTGGCATTTTCTTGGCACTTGGATGTTTTTCACATCTAGTGATGTCTTCAATGCCAAAGGGGGAGATTGTTGGCCATATGATGGAATTGATTATGTGTTGCATTAATGTTTTGTCATTGATGTGAATACTTGTTTTGGTTGTTTACCGGCTTCCGGTAAGAGGATTGGATTGGGAAGATAATCAGTTGATTGCCACTGGTATGATCTGGATGATGGAATAAGTCTATATGGATAGTTCATAGGCTTCTAAAGAATGTTTCAAACAATTGGTATTGACTTGATGATCAGATGCTATCTTATGTTCTAGTAAGCTTACTTTTTTGGTCTGGTAAGGGTTTCACCAGCAAAGCTTTATTGAAGATCTTTGATGTAATGCATAAGTGGTGTTGGTGCAGCTTCTAGAAGGGATTTAGGATGTTGATGGTGATTGTGTTCGTGCCTTGACTGATTAGTGTCATTACTTTGGCATGTGTGGATCTAATTTAGGTTTGGTATTATCTAGGTTATGGATCGGTTTGCATGAAATGTGTTGGTGGATCCTCTGATGCGCTTCTAGGATGTTTCATTGATTGGATGTTGTTTGTTTGGCCTTAGGCCGACATGTGTTATAATTTTATTTCAGGATTATGTAATGGATCTATTGTATTATCATTTGTGTGGCTGACCTAATTAGTTAGGTCCCGAGTCGGTATAAATGTATGTAAGATCTTATTGTAGATCATGTGTGGATGTATGGATATGGGCAAGGAGCAAATAATGTAATAACCATTTGTGCAGAGGATTTGGTCGATCATAAGTGATCGAGTTGGGTTTATGTAAGAGGTTTTACACCTTCGGTATTGATCTTAATTGGAACTGTAATCTGGCATGTTTGATGCTATCATCGGCAGTTCTCTCTGGATTGTAGTCCAAACATCTTGAGGTGGTTGACATCTCTGTAGTAAGTGAGACTCCATTGTGATGAGTAGTGTGCTCTAGGCAGTGTGACTTCCTGCATGTGCAAGCCCCTATTGTAATCATATACTTGTTGCAGAAGTATCATCTAACTGTGGGTAGGGTTTCCCACCATGGTTTTTCCTCATTGAGGTTTTCCACGTACAAATCATGGTGTTATGTATTATGGTTGCATGGTATTGATTCTTTGGTTTTCATTTATGCTTTGATACTTAATTAGTTATACCGGTATAAGGTTTTAAGTGCTTTAATTCACATAATCTATTAACAACTGATTCACCCCTCCCCCCTCTCAGTTGTTCACCGGTTATCCTAACAGAGTATGCACATGAGAAGAAGATGGTTTCATGTTTCTATTCAATGCTTGATCTCCATTAGAGAAATCATTGATAGAAGTATTGACTCTTTCCTCATTCACTTGAGATACCCTAGGAGAGGTACAAGTGTTATATTTTTCATTGTCTCTTCTAGGAATATCATTGTCTACAAAATCTTTTATGTGATCTACATACATAATACATGTTCTTAAAAATATCATCATAAAACAACATTATGAATAAAATCTTTGAGAGATGATTTGCAAGTAGGAAATATCTTTGAAATTCTAAAGATGAAATATGCAAGAGTACTATGGATAAAAAGAAGTAATGTAAATTGAAAGAAACTATTATCCAGCACGTGATTTTAATACATGTAACTAAGAAACAATGTAAGCATATGTGAAATAGAAAACCAATCAGATTTAGTAAATTATATTATGA
Organism: Cryptomeria japonica; assembly: GCF_030272615.1. Taxonomy (NCBI): domain Eukaryota; kingdom Viridiplantae; phylum Streptophyta; class Pinopsida; order Cupressales; family Cupressaceae; genus Cryptomeria; species Cryptomeria japonica. Next base: position 525,205,909 of record NC_081409.1, read on the forward strand.
AACACTCCTAATCAAATCTAAAAATCAGAATTAATGCAATGTAAGAAACATTGGGCTCACCAAAATGTAATGGCGGTGAACTAGACCTTAAAGTATATATGATGTAATGATATATCTCATAAATGATTATACATATGGATAAATAAAATACATATAAAACAGATCAGAAAATAAAAAATCAGAAATAATCATGAAGCATGCTGAGTTCACCAAAATGTAATGGTGTAAAATTAGGGTTTCACCAATTATGATAATAAAACCACTAATTTAACTTGAGGAACCAATACATTGAAAGAGGGGTGAATACAATAGATCTAGACACAATCCAAAAAGGAAAAGGGCTGAAATTATGATTAAAATCACTAGTTTTTAGTTTGCCCCCTCTTTCCAGTTAAAATTTGGATGTGTATTGTGAAAATAAGGCAGGACAAGGGATACTTGAAGTAAATTGGTAGAACCAGAATGCTATAGATGTCCAACAGAGCCATAGATAGGGATCTGGGCAAAACAAGAGATTCAAGACTTGCTCCTAAAAGTTCGGGTTGATTTTTCAAGACTAGGTAGTAGAGATTTGTCTTGGTCCTCTCATTTTCGCTCTATCAAAATTTGAACCTGCTTGTCATCGTCAACTCTATCGAAATCTCTGAGTACAACTCCTGAGTCAATTCCCTGCACATAGAAAGAGAGAAGAAAAGGTTGTGGCTAAGGGGTTTGCCTTAAGTCAGACCCCAGTTTAGGAATTAACTCGAATTGAATAATGTAAATGTAGACACCTAAAAATGTCTCATCGCTAATATGTTAATTATTCCTCTTTATTAATTAAATAAATTTTTAATTCTTCTAATTAATATTTATTCATCTTCTCTAATTATTCAATTTACTTTCAATCATTTAATCCCCTTTCTTATTATATTAATTAAATATTTTATTTAATTAATTTTGATTTAATACCTTTAATTAAATAATCTTTATTATTTAATTAAATTCAATTTCTAAATATTAAACAATTCCATTAATTATTTAATTAACTAATTCATTCTTCTAATCCAAAATTCAAAATCCCCAAATTCTAATTTCAATACATGTGCATTTCAATTTCACATTTTTGAAAATTCAAATTCAAATCAAATGCAAAATCAAATTGAATTTTAAAACAGAAATCCTACAACACATACTAAAATCCCGACTAATCAATTAATTCAGTTAACTTGGTTATCTCCTCAATCTTTTTCTAACAATGCAATCAAATCAGTCATCTCCATAGTTAACTTTGTTAACTGATCAGTCTATCTAGTCATCTATTTAATCTATTCACTTAACAATTTGTTGTCCTTGTTTTCATTTTTGGTAAAAACAAGATAACCCCTATGATTTTTTCTCAAAATCATTCTCTTTTCTCTTAAGTCAAGTGACGAGGCATTTTTGTCATCTCATTTGTGTTCAAATACTTGGTATTCAAAGTTGGTTTTCCCTCCATTTTGTTAAAATTTCAAAATTTTAACTTTAAAGTTAAGTCCCTTGTCATGGTGTTAAATCAGGATTTAAACCCGATTTTGTACCATCTTTGATTACTTGGTATCAAGTCGAGTTTTAAACCCGAATATACACCATGTTGATCAACTTTGGTGTCAATCATACCTATAGGTCCAATTTACACCACTTTAGTCATTTCAGTGCAAATCCATTATGAAACACGAGTTTGCATTTATTGATTTTTAGAGTTTGTTTTTAATCGGGTTTCTTTACCCACTTATTTACCGATTTGTGCCCTATTTTTCATTATTGTTTTCATGGAGATTTAGGAGGAGCTCAATTTCTTTCAAACCCGGTTTGCAGAATTTGTGGTATGTACCATTTTTGCCCTTTTTCTCTTGTTTGTTTCAGGCTTTATCTCAATCAATCTTTACCATTAATCATATCCATTGAAGTTATACTTCAATGAATATAGTTAATGATAAAGTTTCCATATGTTTTAAATCAATTTTTGAAAACCCTAGAATTGGGTGTGAGTCAGGATTGTAAACCTGGCTCACACCATAGATTTCTCTAGGGTGTGAGTTGGATTTCAATCTCGACTCACACCCTTCTTATTTCCTTTGATTATTTAAATGCCCTACGATGTGTGGCATGGTTGTGGCCCCATCATACATCGAAGCTTATGCTCTATGGTGTGTGGCGAGGACATAGTCTCACCATACATATTTTTTATTACTGTTTCTTTAAAGTGTTGGTGATTATTGGGCCTGTAAACCTGATCATCACCACCACCTTTGAAGTGATGGTGGTGATCAGTGTTACAACCCTGACCCCCACCATCAAACTATATGTGTTTTGTTTGAATTCCTCCCAAAGGTGTCAGGTGGGGTTATAACCCCTCCCGACACCACCATTATATCTTTGTATTTCTTTTCTTAGGTGTCGGTCGGGAGTATAACCCCACCCGACACCACCATTATCCACTCTCCATTAGAAAGTGTAAATCGAAGTTATAACTCTAACATAAACTTAACCTATATTTTGATTTTGCATCAAAATAGGTGTATACTGGAGGTATATCTCCGAATTACATCATAGTATGTGTCACTTTTCTTAAGGTGTATTTCAGGGATATAAACCCAATTACACCTATTGTGGTTTTCTATTATTTGAAGAGTAAATCGGACTTCTAAGTCTGATATGCACCTATTGATGATTTTACACTTCTATTAAGTGCAAATCGGACTTATAAGTTTAATTTGCACCTAATATACACACTTGCAAATTGGTAGTTTTTGACCAATTTGTAATTGATCGATGGTTTTATCCTATCAAATGAAGATTCTTATGGAGGCTGATTGTCTCGATTGATGGATTTTCCATGTTGCAGTGCATTTATTGCAAATGACAGAGCCTTCACCTAGCAAGAAATCAATGAAGCTCAAGAAGAAATAAGTACATCTAGTTTTTCCTCCTTCGTCTGTATCATCTAATATTGACAATATTAGAGATACGAAGATTGGTCATGTGGATCTCAATGAATTCTTGAAAGAGTAAAAGAGCCACTAGTATCTTATAAAATGGAACCCACCATCAATAGTGAAATACATTTGGTGGTGACATTTCCTATGTCTAGATAGAATCCAGAATTTGTGTTGGTTGATGCAGAGGAATCCCCTATTCTAGAGCTCTCAAGGGTTCAGTCACTCAAGGTGAAACTCTAGAGGATCCTTCTACATGCTAGGTGAAACCAACTCCCCATTCCAACTCCTATTGATCATCATTCATCATCTCATTAATATGACTAAGACTGTACTCTCAAGGTCTTAGTAACCTACTCACACAATTGGATCCTACTCAAGGATCAACACTTGAATCTTAAGCCTCTCCATACCCTAACACAAGCCCATATATTGCATTGAAGGTATTACAAACTCAATCAAACTCCAAACTAGGTTCACGTGACAAAAATGCTTAGCACTGTCCTATCACTAGTTGTTTGACAGCTACCAATTACCCCCTCAAGATAAACACCCAAACAATGAGATACACCACTCCCAACACTCAAGGTACTTTGAAAAGAAGCTAGGCTCTATCCACACTCCAAGACATCCTTAAAACCAACTTGATTTGGCAATCAACTCACTTTACCTTATATTGTCCTTATTATGACAGTTTATTGTTATCTCTAGGAAAACCACTGGTTTAAGCCCTCCTTTGGACACTCCACTTGCACCAACACTTGGAAAGCGTTGTCAACACACCCTCCAACATTCCCCTAAGACCTCCTGGCCTTAACATGCTCTGCCATAACAAACAAAGCCTTCTTAGGGGTAGTTTGACTGTCACAGTCAAGTGAAGAAGGCTTTGTTTGTTATGGAAGAGCATGTTAAGGCCAAGAGGGCTTAGGGGAATGTTGGAGGATGTGTTGACAACCCTTTCCAAGTGTTGGTGCAAGTGGAGTTCCCAAAGGAGGGATTAAACTGGTGGTTTTCCCAGAGATAGCAGCAAACTGTCATAATAAGGACAGTATAAGGTAAAGTGAGTTGATTGCCAAATCAAGTTGGTTTTAAGGATGTCTTGGAGTGTGGATAGAGCCTAGTTTCTTTTCAAAGTACCTTGAGTGTTGGGAGTGGTGTATCTCATTGTTTGGGTGTTTATCTTGAGGGGGTAATTTGTAACTGTCAAACAACCAGTGATGGGATAGTGTTAAGCATTTTTGTCATGTGAACCTAGTTTGGAGTTTGATTGAATTTGTAATACCTTCAATGCAATATATGGGAAGAGTCTACCTTGTGTTAGGGTATGGAGAGGCTTAAGATTCAAGTGTTGATCCTTGAGTAGGATCCAAAGGTGTGACTAGGTTACTAAGACCTTGAGAGTGCAGTCTTAGTCATATTAATGAGATGATCAATCATGATCAATAGGAGTTGGAATGGGGAGTTGGTTTCACCTATCATTGAGAAGGATCCTCTGGAGTGTCACCTTGAGTGACTGAACCCTTGAGAGCTCTAGAATAGGGGATTCCTCTGCATCATTGGCCCTAGCTAACAGGTATGATCCTACCACCAGATCAGTGAAGGATGCAAATGGAAAGAAGACACTCATCAAGCTTGATGAGGATTTATTTGATACAAGCTTCAAGTGTTCACCTATAGATAAATATGTTGATATTGACATGCAATCAACAGTTGGTTATTTTGATAAAAATTTAGATAAGTGCAAGAATAACATTAATGATAACTGGCTAAAAACACCTAGGCCTACAATTTCAAGATGGCCTGAAACTCTTCCTCACAGTGATTTCATTAAGGAGGTCAATGATCTTATTACTCTTCTCAGTAGAGTAAAAGGACTCCCAACTTACAACACTTACTACAAGTGGATGTATCAATACATTCACATTATCAAGCAAAATAAAAAGAAGATCTATTGGAGCAAGCAAATTGCAGATGCTTTATGTGAGCAGTTGACCAAGGTTCCCACCACCTTGAAGTTCTATATGACTTCCTCCCTTGTCTATGCAGTTGCCTCAATGAGGCATTTTCCAGGCTTATCTACCACAGGTGATAGGAGCCAAGTTCTTGTTTACAAGTACTTCTCCTAGTTGACTCTCAAGGATAGTTTACACCATTTCAAAAGGGTCAATGATGTCTTCTTTTCTCATTACATGTGTTTATTTGACAAAGATCTTCAAAATAAAAGAGTGTCAGATAAAGCTTGGAAGGTGGTGAGTGAATATGGTTGTATTTTCTTGCAATTCCACACATTTACATATATCAAGATTGGATTCTTTGATGGAGAACCCTTCATGCTCCCAAGGTATCTAACAAAAAAGATCATCCTAATGGAGATGGCTCATCAAATGATATCAATCCATGAGCGTCAATATGGAGCTCATAAGACGGGTCTCAAGTTTTCTATTACCATAGGAATATATTCCATCAATTCCATATACAAGGCTCGCACCACGGAGGAGGAGATAAGGAGAGTAACTATGAGATTCTTCAAACCCAACAAATACTTTGGCTACAGACGCATGAAGAACAAAATCAAGAAGATTTACACTCATTTCTATTGAATTGAGGATGTGTGGATTGATTGTAGAATGGAAGAGGATATTCAAAGACTTGAATACTATCATTTGACTATAGAACAGATTTAGAATTTTGATCTTGTTGAGGTTCGCAAACATCTAGAAGAGGATGGAGACACCCTAGATCCTGCATATGAGAGGAACAAATTTTTTGGCTTACCTCTGCCTCACATTCAATGGTCTAAAAAGGAGAATACTTCTATAAGGGCCAGGTTTCAAAGGATTCTCGATAATACCATTTCTTGGTTAAATCTACATGGTATTCAGCTAAAGCCTTTCCAAATTGAATCAATTGAAGAAGATGGTGCAAGGCCTAAAGGAAGAATTTCTTAATTGAGGACCAAGAACAGACAGGATCCTGCAGCTCCTAGAGGTCATAAATTCAAGTTCACTATTGGAAAGGGTAAATATCAAGGTGAGTCTTCAATTAAAGAGACTCAATTCCATGATGAAGTTGAAGGAGAAGAAGAAGAAAATGAAAGTGAACAACAACAACAAGAAGGAGATGAACCAAAGAATGGGTAGGAACACGAGGAAGGAGAATTTGATGAGGAGGGATTATGTGAAATCCCAAGTACTTCCCAGTCTCAAGAGACACATAAAGGTGTTCCTCCTACATCATGTGATATCATAGGTACTACTTCAGTCTCTGTTATTGATGCTATTCCTTTGGGTTGTACTGTCGTTTTCATCTCAAGCTCCTAAAATTCATGTTATTCCTCCTACTTCCACAAGTGAACCTGCCCTTGATACACCTCATGACAACCTTGATATTGTTTTTCTTCCCAATTTGTTTGAGTTTACTTCTTCCATGTTGGAAGATTTTAAAATTTTCATGTCAGAAACCCAAGTTCCTCCATAGGTTTCTACCATCTCAAATCCACCTGCCATTGTTACCATGACTTCACCCATTATTACTACTAGTGTTCAATCTCAAGAATTGGCTGCACAAGTCTTGTCTGCTGGAGTAGATGAAGATTCGTCATTGCCACCTTGGTTAGTGTCTAACACTCCCAAGAGGAAAAAGTGGGTCTTATCTCCAAATGATTTTGATTTTAATCAATTGGTACCTATTAAGCCCAAGGTCACAAAGAAAGCCAAGACTCTGTCCAAATTGAGAATAGATCAATCAAAGAACAAGTATGTGGAAATAGTTAACCCTCCTTTGGATAGAGACTTGGATAAGGTGCGATCTACTGATTCTATCATTAAAAGAAGTGATATTGGCAAACAAACACATGATGGCACAGTTGAAGATGCTCAAACTTATTTCCAACATCTTATGGTGATATTCAATGAAGAGAAAGTTAAGAAAGATAACTTGAAGAAACAAGTTGATCAGCTCATAGAGGTCTTGATCAAAATTACCAAATCATTAGAGGTAATTGAGTTGGTCACTTCTTCCATGGATGAGCAAGTTGTTAAACAAGTTGAATAGGTAAATTCTTGGGGGAGAACAGTTGGCGAATGGATGGATAGATTATTGAGCCAGGGAACTCATCTCTTATGTTCAACAGTCACTCTTGTAAACAACATGGAGGAGGTAAAAATTGAATTTGTTTTCTAATGAATTGGAAGCACATGAGAAGGACTTCAACTCTTGGTTTAAGTTACAATATTTCTAGTTAGATGTTCAGGTTGACAATGGAGTGATCCCTTCAAGGGATATATACATTGAGCAAAGAGAGATTTTGGAACATCAAATGAACATAATAGATATGCCTATCAAAGATTTTAGGAAAGCACAAAAAGAATGTAATGATAAAGGGTAAGACATCATCAAGAAGATATCAGCTCTTCCTTGCACTTTCCTCAATGAAAACCAAAAGATCCTTCATGAAGATGTCATCATCAAAGAGTTCAATCTATTGATTATTGAAGAGGTCGATAACCAAGCTTTCTCATTATCCTTAATTGATAAGCTAGTGGATATCCAAGTGAATCTAGATTATCTAGCCTCTCTTTTGAAGAAGCATAAGAAATATTGTATGAACCTCGAAGATTCTATCACCTGGGTCAAGGTCATCACAAGTTACACTAAAGGATTTGATCAGGAACAAATGAAAGCAATTCTGCAAAAGTTTGAGGAATTCATGAAGCAGGATAAAAATCGAGTGTTTGATGACACTTAGTAATTTTTCATAATAGATGCATTTTAAAAGAAGACATTGACACCTCGAGTGTCATTTTGTATTTAGTTTTTGCACTTAGGCAATGCACGCGTCCCAAGTTAATTAGGACTCTTCTTTGAATTAGTCATAGTTTTACCTAATTTTGTTGACATCAATGACAATCTAATGCTAGTCAGAGGACAAAGATGCAGAGATGATATGTGCCACATAGAGAAAGTGTTGTTGTGCAGAGATGATATGTGCCACAGAGAGCAAGTGTTGTTGAGGAAATGTATAACACATTGTGTTAGTCTCACATAGTTATAGATAGAAGGAAATATTGAAGTGTGTTATTGGGACTCACAATTGGACAAGATTGACAGAGGTCATTATGTGGTGAATGCATTGGGTGTGCTGATTTGAATTAGAAAAAGTATGGTTGCAGCTTGACAAACATGTTGTGTTAGTCACACTCTGTTGCATTGATTTGCGCATAACACAGTGTTATCACTATCGTTATTTTGTGGTCAACTCTCTTCATTGACCAAAGGCTACTACGACAAGAGAAAGGAGATGTGCATAACACATATGTTGTGCATAACACGTAGGTTGGAGATGCACATAACATGCAAGTTATCACTATCCACAAAAGGTGACATGGGATATCAATAACACGACGGGTTTTCTCTCCTGCAACATAAAGGTTGGAAGAGTGGTAAGGGTGCGGGGAAACAAGAGACAAAGAGAAAGGTGGCCCATGCTATCCTGCACTGTAGAAAGTCAAAGTGGAAAGGTCACGCGAGGTAACAAACATGAAGAAACACACCCCGCTATCCTGCGGCATAAAGACTATGAGTAAGAAGGCCATGCGAGGTAACATAAAAGAGAAGTGATTGGAGTTTTTTGCTATCAAGCAATGAAAAAGATAGAAGAAGGATGACTTTTGTGGGATAACATAACAGTGAAATAAGTGGTAGCCCTCACTATATTGCAATGATAAAAGCTTAAGAAAGTTGGGCCTATGGGATAAGAATATCAAAGTAGATAAAGGCATCCCGCCACCCTGCAAGGGTATGGAGGCCAAAGTGAAACCAGTGTGGGACATAAAAGTTAAAGGGGAAACGGTGTCCCTCGCTATCCTACAACATGGAAAAGAGAAATTCCATGGTCACACAAGGTAAGTAAGAACAAAGAGAACGGTGTATCCCGCTATCTTGCACCATGTAAAATGGGTGTATGATGTTCTTATGGGGTAACACAAGGTGAAGGGAGAGATGTCTCCCGCTATCCTGCACTGAGAAAAGCCAAAGTAAGAAGACCTTGCTGGGAAACAAAAGAATAAATAGAAGGTGGAGCCCGCTATCCTGCAACATCGAAGACTTGAGGCCAGATGCACTACGAGGTAACAACTATAGTGTCGATGCATGTACCTCACCATCCCGCGGAAAGCAAAAGGATGGAAAGAAGACCTTGTGAGGTAGGATAAAAGGAAGATGGTGCACATCTTGCCATCCCGTAGTGACAGAGTCTGAGGTTGGTGTGATCAGTTGAGATGACTTTGTCGACACATTGGCACCCAATAGACACAAGGGTCCAGGTGGTGATTGGCCAAGTTTGACCAGGTGATTTGGACGTCGAATGTGATGACATGTGGCTTCCTTGTGCTCGAAGAGGAAATCGGATATGTAGAAGTCGGTGATGATGGAGGTAGTTGTCAATATTTTCGAGGAGGTCGAAAGAGAATGGAGAATGCATTAATGGCGATCGCATTGCAGGTTGTTTGTGTGGCTTGAGGAAGGATACTAGATCTCTTCGGTTAGATGGAGATTACTAAAGTTATTAATATATACACAGAGAATAAATCAAGGGACGGAAGGGATGCATTTATTAATGGAAAATACCTATCCAAGAAGTATGTACATAGGATCGAATCACTAGCAGATATGATTTCTCAAGAGCTTGAGAAGAATTATTTTTAAAATTATATTTTGGATGGAAAATCTTATGTATACTAAGATTGATGAGATTTGATAATGGTAGGTGTGATTGCTGAGCAAGCAAAGACAAACAAGTGTATGGTGATCAAAATAAAGGAAGATTTTTTGACAAGAGTTGCGGAGCTATTGAATAGTAGAGACAAGATAGAGTCTAGAAGCAAATACTGAGACTGAGAGCAAAAGGAGAAAAGAAAAAAAGTGAGCAGTAGAAATCAGAGACTAGATAGTGGAGAGTCGAGGTCGATGACACAACGGGTTAGTCTCGCAAGGTGAAGGGAGAAAACAAATTAGAGGGAGAAGATCAAAAGGCAGAGTGAACTATTCTCAGAAAGGCAGAATTTGTAAGTGTTACAGAACACATTTGTAACAAGGTTTTTTATTGCTTTGTAAGAAATTGATATTATCATATTTCTCTGAGTGGGTGCTCAGAGTAGGGGTAGGTGCTCTAAATTGTTAGGGGTTGGTGCTAAAAATCATCAGGGGTTGGTGCTCCTCAGGTTGGTTCCCTAAACATATTGTAATCAATAATTTTATTGTGAGGTTGGATTGGAGCAGTAGACTCCAGCAGCTATTCTCACCAAGGTTTTTCCCACATTGGGTTTTCCTCGTAAATCTTGTGTCTTGTGATTTGATTTTTGTGTTTGTTTTCTTATTTGAATTGCACCTTTAGTATTTGCACACTTAGATTAAAAGTTTTTAAATATTCACTGATTCACCCCCCTCTCAATGACCTATTGTGTTCCTTCAAATTCCATGTTGCAACTTTCTCCTATGTGTGTGTGTGTGTGTGGTTGCTCATTGTAAAGAACATCTATTATCTTTAATCTATATGTTGAAACTTTGTGGAAGTGAAGTGCAAAAGAGAAACTTTGTGTTCCTATTGTGATTAAAAAACTTGATGAAATAAGAAGAAAGCTTTGACATCCAAACTTTGTGTTGGATTCAGTTGTGGTTTGTGGTGAGAGTGTACTTATGTCATTTTCATTATAATTTCTTATTTTACTCAAGTAAAGGTGTGTTGAGAGAATATTGTTAAAGCGTAGAGGCAATTGTTAGTTTGTGAGCTTTGTGTCATATCCTGACTATTGTTAATAGAATTAGGAATCAGTGATTGTGATATCATTGTGAAGACTTTGTGCTTCATATTGGTACTTTTAAGTTAAATTTAGCTTAGATATATCAAGGTTATGCTTTAAATACTTTGATCTTTGTTGTGTCATCTTGGAAAGGAAATTATAATTTGAAGACTTTGAGCTTCATATTATCATTTCAGAAAAAAAAATATTATCAAAAGTGAAGTTAAGAAATTAGTTTAAAGAATTTGTGCTTTATTTTGATTTTCTTAATTAACACATTGGGTTACATAAGAACTTGGTAAAAAGGTTGATGGGACAATAGTGAATTTTAAGACTTTGACCTTGAGCACTCTTTCTTGTCCCGGAGAAGCAACGAAGGACTTTGCACCTTTATGGAAACTTTGCTTCTTTCTTATCAATATTTTTTTATTCTTGCATTCTAAGTTAATTTGTAACAAAGAAATTGTAAGAATTATAACTGCTCTTTATTGTAAATTATTTCCTAAAAAGAGTGGAAAATAATAACATCTATCTTGAAAAAAGAAGATAGGATGATGTATCACCCATGTTAGAATAGGAGTTAAAATTTATATCTTATTTATTAGAATAGAGTATTGAATCACAGGGGGAGTCTTCCCTAAAGAAATAGGAGAGATTTAATCTCATGTTGTTGTGGTTGAAACCATAATTTTGTAAACTCTTCTAGTTTGCAAAATTTTCAACCAACACAATTCAATCAAATGAGTTCCACCTCTCAATAAGTTCAGTTCATCTATCAATAAACTCTTTAGCTCACTTCAGTTCCACCTCTCAATCAATCTCCTCCAAAAATCTATAAATTGATCATCAAATCTCCATTTTCAACAATCACGAACTTTGAATCTTTGTGTCATTTTGCAAGTTAGCAGCGCAATATCTTTGAGCCAACATTACTCAAGGAAGATAAGGACAATGGAAGTAATTTGCATCTATCCAATAGGAAGTTTTAATTGATTTCATTTATAGCCTTATTGTCATGAATGCATACTTTCATTGATGTTTTAGAATTCGTTAATTAGATAGGATTTGTGATTTCCTATTATTATGATTAGCAATGATGAATTTTCCTCTAACACATCTAGTGAAACTGACATGAAGAATTGCACTCTAATTTCTCTTTTATTTTTTGTGTTTTTGCAAATGCAGTGTATGGATTTCTATAGAAACGCTCAAAATTTTGCATCCACCTAATCATATTTTTGCATTCATGTCCAGATTTCCGCATTCAGTCAACCAATTTTGCATTTGTGCCTAAATTTTTGCATCCATCATTACTATTTCACATTCGTCATTAGATTTTCGCATTCATCCCCATATTTCTACATTCGTCAAAACAATTTTGCATTTGATACATTATATTTCACAATTTTATTTTTTTTAAATCACTATTTTGCATTATTTGTCTTATTGTTTCGCATGGATTGTCTTAGTGTTGTGCATGTTAGGACCTGAGAGGCAACTGAGAGGGGGGGGTGAATCAGTTGTCTATTAATTTTAGCCCAAATATAACTTAATCAAACATGATACTTAATACTGGTAAACCAAACTTAATGTTGGTTGACAAATTAGCAGTTAGTATTAATACTGGTGAAACTTAATGCATAAAACAAAAAGAGAAACAACATCCACAACTCATAACACAAAGATTTTAACATGGAAACCCTCTAAGGGGAAAAACCACGATGGGAAACCTTACCCTCAATCAGATGATACTACTGCAGATAGTATGTGTATACAAATGGGGTCTGCACATACAGAAAGGCCAACCGCCTAGAGCACACTGCTCAAATGAGAGTCGCAATGACTACAATAGGATTGTTATATCCTAGAATAATGTACTGCTTAAAATAGCATCTCCAATGCTAGATTCAGTACTGGTTAAGCTTTGATAATCACCTTCAAACCTTCCTTGAACCTTCTTTATGGGTTGCTCATAAGATCTTCAATATTCGTACATACCATGTTACAATACAATAACCTTACATACCATATGCCATCTCATGTCATCTCACAAATGAGATCTTACATATATACCAAAACCTAAGACCAAATGTGTAGGTCGGTTCACTAAGAATATTACAATTAAATCAATTACAAAAAAGTCTTGATGCGATGCATCATGTCAGCTCAATACATTTACAACAATATCCAATCAATAAATCATCTCCATAACGTGTCGTGCTGATATGGAATAGATAATGCATATCGGTCCATAACCTAGAACAATTTACCAGTAACAACAAATATGTCAACCCGATTAGACCAATAACCAAAACACCAAAACCAAGTATCCAAACCATGTCTCTGACATAAACAAGTGATCTCAAGGTGATAACAAGTCATCATCAATGTCAGTGAACAATATAACCTGTCGGTGAACAATATTTTGATGACCGTGCATAAGTCACCGAACATGTCAGTGAACACAATGTGTCGGTTCAACATAACCATAGATATCCACAAGGATAAGTGTTGACATCAATGAAAAAACTAATGCAACACATCCATAATACCAACAATATCCCCCTTTGGCATTGATGGCAACACAAGATGGAAAAACAACTAAGTGCCAAAAACAAAATGCCAAAAACCAAAAACCAATGATCTCCAGAATAGATCAATACCAGAAATCAAAATACAAATGTATATCTATCTCCAAGGATTATGTTAATGTTTTTCCATGGGTATCTCTCCCCCTTTAACATCAAATGCCAAAGCAATACAAATACCAGAACATACAATAACCAATTTTTATAACCAACTACTCCCCCTGAGAAGTAGCTCTCCTCCCCCTGAGAAGTAGCTCTCCTCCATCAAAGCTGGAAAAAGGTTTTTGTGTTAATTTGTGTCGGTTTGATGCCAATCTTCAACTGTCTAAGTCTCTACCAGTGAGGGTATTACCCCAAGCTGCTCTTTGAGATATTCAAAAGTTTCCTTAGGCAAAGACTTATTAAAGATATCTACAATATGTTCTTTAGTATTCACATAAACCAATCTCACTTCTTTTGCTTCAACATTCTCTTTCAGAAAATTATATTTGATAGAAACATGTTTAGTCTTAGAGTGAAATATCAGATTCTTTGATATATCAATTGTTGTTGAATTATCACAATAAATGATTATAGGTTCTTTTCATTGTACATTTATGTCCTTCAACATTTGCTTAATCCATAATACCTGAGTACAATTAGTTGTTGTTGCAACATATTTAGATTTTGTCCTTGATAATGATGTACAACTCTGTTTCTTGCTCTACCATGAAATCAATCTGCTACCAAGAAAAAATTCTCTGCTAGTAGTGCTCTTTTTGTCATCTACATCTCCTACCCAATTTGCATTGGTGTATGCACATAAATCAAAATTTTCATCTTTTAGATACCATAAACCAAGATTTGTTGTGCCTTGTAGATACTGGAAAATCCTTTTCACTGCTGATTCATGATTTTCTTTAGGATTACTCTGAAATCTTGAAACAATACATACTGCATTCATTATATCAAGTCTTGTTTGTGTCAAATATAGTAAACCTCCAATCATAGATTTATATCTTGTCAGATTAACAGGAGTTGAATCATCCTTCAATGTCAATTTATCAGTTGTAGTCATAGGAGTACTTACCGGTTTAGAGTTTTCCATACCAAATTTCTTCAGTAGTTCCTTCAAGTATTTTGTTGGACATATGAATATACCTTTATCAGTCTGTGAAATCTGCAATCCTAAGAAGAATTTTATCTCCCCAATCATAGACATTTCAAATTCTTCCTGCATCTTATTAGCAAAGTCTTTACACAATCCATCTTCTCCTCCAAAAATGATATCATCAACAAAAACTTCAATAACCAATATGTCATCATTAGTCACTTTGAAATATAAGTTGTTGTTAGCATTACCTTTAGTGTAACCAAACTTCAAAAGATATTTGTCCAATCTAGCATACCAAGCTCTAGGAGATTGAATCAATCCATACAAAGCTTTCCTTAATCTGCAAACCATATCTTCATTATTTGTCAATGAAAATCCATCAAGATATTCAATGTAAACTTCCTCTTCAAGATCACCATTCAAAAATGCACATTTTACATCCATCTGATATACTTTATAGTTCTTATGTGTTGCAAATGCAAGAAATAATCTGACTGTCTCAATTCTAGCTACCGGTGCAAAGGTTTCATTGTAGTCAATTCCCTCTTTCTGTGAATATCATTTACACACTAATCTTTCTTATTTTCTGATTACCTTACCATCTTCATTAAGTTTATTTCTAAATAACCATTTAGTTCCAATTACATTTTTGTCTTTAGGCCGGGGAACCAATGTCCATGTGTTATTCTTTTCAATTTGTTCTAATTCATCTTCCATTGCTTTAATCTAATGTTTATCTTCACATGCCTCAATAACAGATGTTGGTTCAATTTGAGAAATTAAACATACCTCTTCATTTGCCAGTCTTCCTCTTGTCATAACACCTTGATACTTATTCCCAATTATCTGACTTTCAGAGTGATTCAGTCTTACATACCTGGGTTTGTTCACTTATTGTTTTTTCAGTGACTGTGGAATTATCTGATGATGTCGGTGTGACTGGATCCACATTCTATATCGCTGCACTCTGTATTGGTTCATTTATGATCATCTCAACTGCTGGTTTAGAATCTACAAACCTTGAATTTCCTCTAAAGTGTTCATCTATCTTCACATTAGCACTCACAGTGATCTTCTGCAATCTTTTATTAAAACATCTATATGCCTTGCTCTTAGATGAATAACCAAGAAATATTATGTCATCACTTCTAGGATCAAATTTACCAACATACTCATCTCTCCTAATATAACATTTTCTTCCAAATATTCTGAAGTATTTAAGAGTAGGAGTATTACCAAACCATAGTTCATAAGGGGTCTTACCAGTTTCACCTTTGATGTGAACTCTATTGAAAGTGTAAACCGCTATATTCACTGCTTCTCTCCAGTACACATGAGGTAGATTTGCTTCCTGTTACTACTTATCAAGTTGCCATTAGTTTTATGTCAAATTTATGCTATATACTCTAGTCGGTTATCTCTACCAAAATATTCAGTCGTTATGCACAGTCTAGTCAGTTATAGAAGAAAGTAAGTCTCAAAACGTAGTATACATCGAGCTGTCTACCGAGTATCATTTCATGTCTACCAAGCAGCAAAGATGACACGCCGAGTTGATATACACCAAGTGAAACGTGTTACCAGATTCATTGAACCTGGACATGCATATGAAAATGTGTTACAAGATCAAGGCACATCTAACCGTTATCACATTGGAAATTGCACTTAAAAATTGTGTATGATTTTGAGGTCATTTAACCAATGAAATAATTTGCATGGTTATTCATTCAATAAATCGTGTTTGTAAGATCGAAGCAATGAAAGGATCACCGTCATAAGAGATCTATTTATACAGCATGAGTTAAGAATTAAAGGTGTGTGTGCATGAGTGTAAGAAGACTGTTACAGAGACACAGAGGTCACCGAGAAAGTTTTCAGAGAACAATCGAAGAATAGAGTAAACAAAAGGGTTTACCGAGTTACTATATGGGTTACCGAGGTATGCTATAAGCAAGGTAACTTATTCTGAGCACATAGAATCTGCTATAACATTCTAGATGTAAAGTTGCAGATATTTGTAATGATTTTATTGTAATATTGAGAAGTTGTAAAAGAAACCTTTAACAGGGTAAAAGAGTCTAATCAAGTCTATAAATTGTAAAGCCTCTAACCAGGTGCAGCATTTAGTTTAAGTGTTGTGAAATCCTTTAGCAAGGTAGATCTAACAGTATTTGATACTCCTAACAGGGTAAGCTATCAGAAATAGCTAAACATGTAGCTCTAACCGAGCACTCTTTATTATTGCAGTAGTGAAGTTGTGGGTGCCATCCCCACCGCGGTTTTTCTCTCTAACCAAGAGTTTCTGCGTAACCAAAATATATGTGTTATGGAGTGAATCATGTATGATTGTTATCTATTTTTTTTAGCTTTATATTATGTTACTGCACTATTCGGTTTAAGCATAACAGTAAAGTTATTATTGAAGAAAAGTTTTGGAGTACTGATTCACCCCTCCCCTCTCAGTACATTAGCTTTCCATATTGGGCCTAACAATTGGTATCAGAGCTTGAATATTGGAAAAGGGTTTAACTGCCTAAAGAGAAAGATCTTATCAATGGAAGGATATAAACAATCTCGGAGGATTGTGTATCTGCAAGAAGTGCTGGATCATGCTAATCAAGTGATTGCAAACATGCAAAGGCAAATGCAAAAATCTCTGAAAGTGAGAAGAAGATTATCTGATGATTTGCAGGACTCTCAAGAGTTAGTGGAACAAATTGAGACATCATCTAAGAACAGCATATCTGAAGAAATAGAAGAAATGATTAGAGTATTGAAAGAAAAGAACAAAGCATTGGCTGATCAACTGAAAGCAATGAAAAGAGAACATGAACATTTCAGCACACAGATGACTGAAAATCTTGATGCATTGAGGACAACCGAGGATAAAGTAAGAGATCTAGAAAGAGAGAAACAACAACTTGAAGTCTTAATATCTGATAAGAATGATGAAATCACAAGGTTGACTGGAATTCAACAAAATCTGTCAGATCAACTAGGTTATGCACATCATGAAGCAATTCTGAAGAATGATGAGAATCAAGCATTGAAACTTGAAGTATCAAGGTTAACCGATGAACTTGAAATAGAGAAGAAATCTAAAGAAACACTGAAGAAGAGTTATGAAGCGTCAAAAATGTTAGATGAGCAACTGAATACAAGATGACCCAACAAAGATGTAGGACTTGGCTACAAAGGAAAAGACTCTACCGAGAAGGGAATTCAAACTACCGAGAGAGGAGAATCATCAAAGCAAGCTAGAATCAAGAAGAACATCAAAAGAAAGAAGCCTATTTGCAACTACTGTGGAAATCAAGGTCACACTACCAACACATGTCAAATCAGAAAAGGTAAGCAACCGAATGTCTCTAAGTCCAAAGGTTATTGTTACAATTGCAATAAATATGGTCACACATCTAATCAATGTAGGACAAAGTCTGTTAACAATTATTAGAAGGCAAAATTCAAAGGGTTTTGTAAAAATTGTAATAGATATGGACATAGTACCAAGAAGTGTTGGCTTAAGCAAAAGAACTATATGTGGTCTACACACCGAGCAAATGCTAGAGGTTACTGAACTCACACACATACTTATCGATAGTATTCTGCAGTACCATGGGATTACAACACAAGGATATGGTGTGAATGTTGTGGAAGATATGGTTATATTAGTGCCAACTGTTTTATAAGGTTTGGGATGTACAACCGAAGATCATGGAGAAATCCTGGTATGGCATGTTTCCATTGTCACAAAGTTGGACACTTAGCTGGAGATTGCAGATATCAACCTAGAAAAGACACTGAAGAAATAAAAGAAAAATTAAAGATGATTTGGAAAAGGAAGGAAATTGTGTCTAATGAAGAAAGCACCTTACCTACTGAGTTAGGTGCACCTATTCCAAATTAATCGGTAAAGGTATGAAGGGACTGCATTCTCTCAAGGATAAATTTTAACAGTTCCTGTTTTATTATGTACTTAATTCAAAATCTGCATAGTTAAGATGTATTAGTAAGTTTGAAATTCTATCAAAGTCTTTTGAAGCACTTTACAGGAAACCTGTCAAGTTGGTGAATACAGGAAGCCTGTCAAGTTGGTAAATAAAGGAAGTTTGGTTACTCGATTAAAATGGAAAAAGGAGAATAAATCGGTTAAAGAGGAACTGAGTGCATTTAATATTTTTGACCTAACCCGCACAGAGCTTGATAAGGTGTATTGTGTACTTAAAAGGATTTTCGCAGTCATTTACACTTACCAAGTTTTCGAGAGAGCAGAGCAAAGCGAATCCAAGGCGATCTAAACCTCCTACCAAGCAAATTCAAGGTATTTACATCAATCTCAACGCATTGTTAAGCTGATTTACCAATCGTATCTAGTTGCCATTATTTGCTAAGCATAAAGCGTCAGTCGTTTGAAATCCTGAAACCCTAAGGATCTTTTGTTAGCTTTTATCTGAAATCTTCAATGGCGCCCAAGATCCAAGATCCCATAGTTGTCAAGAATGTAGAGAAGCCCTCAATAAAATACTCTTTGACTCCCAAAGTTGCATCTAAATCGGATGACAAAACCGCCTTTTCACTCATCCTGGATAGAGTGTTGTTAATCGAGGATGTGAGATTCTTCACCAAATGTCATGTTGAAGAACTCGGTCATGTTGAAATTAGAGACACCTATGATGAGCTATGTATCGATGGTAAATTGAACAACAAGTATGAACACATCAAGATCAAGGGATTAACTAAAGCCCTAACCTATCCCCGCGTGTTCAAACCCCAATGGGTCAAGTTTGTTCTAAGCAGAGTTCACGATGATTTCATGTGGCTAGAAGAGCAACCATTTAAGATTACTAAGGAAATCATTCATCTGATTATCGGTTACCCCATTTATGATCATGCCCAAGCCCAAAAGATGATATCACAGAAGGAATTGATCAGTTTAACCGGAGTAGAATCTGATTGCAGAGGATTGAAACTAAACAATGTCACAGATGAAGAATTAAAATTTGCCATTAGAGTAATGGGTTACTGTTTCTTCCAATCGGCAAGGGAAAATAGTGTTCCCTGTGTAGTAGTAGACCTGGCCCACAAAATTGTGAAAAAGGGAATGAAAATTGACCTATGTGAGGTGTTGTTGAAGAACCTATTTAAAAATCTGAACACCATCAGGAAGCCAAAGAAGAACAACTCGGCTAATACTCTAAAGTTTGGATCATTACTAGCATGCATGTTTTTCTATTTTGAAATTTTTTTTCCATCAATCGGTAAAGTTGTTTGGGAATTACACCAACCAATCACCCATCAGATTAATGACTTCATTAAGAAGTTGGGAGACAATTTTAATGATATTATGGATGATTACTTCAGTAAATTTCAAGAGAAAATGCATAACAGATATAGGATTCCACCCCAGCTAGTAGAGAAATACAAAAATGATATATGTTTTGAAGTTGACACTGATTACTGTTATGTGAATGTTGTGGAACCAAGGACTCAATATTTGTCACCAATGGGTTACGAGATCGATTTTGAGATCACACAATAGCAAATTGATGCATTTCTTACATTACCAAGACATGCTACCGAGCTAAGGTATGGAACTTATGAGGAAGTAAAGGAAAAGGTAAAGATAAATATTGTAGTACCCAAACCTACAAGAAAGGCAACAAAAATGATAAAGGCATTGTCTGAGAAATTCGGAGAAGACTCTTCCTCTACACCTGTTAAAGGCACCATTTCCATTACCAAAGAGGAATCTGAAGCCCAAGAGGCAGCTATAACACTGAGCACTGAATTGCCTAAGGGAAAAGTATTGAAGAGAAAGAAACAGGACACATCAAAGGCCTCACCGACTCCACCTCCAGTAAAGCGACCTAACACAAGAGCATCCGTAGCCTGACTGAGTAAGAAAACAAAGAGTGTTACCATTCCCAAGGTAACAAAGACATACAAGAAATCTACTCGGAGACTCCTTTTGGCAAAAGAGTCTAGTGATACCGAATCAGAGGATGCAAGCAAATTCCAGATTGTCAAGAGCAAGAAGGTAAATATATATAGTGTTGAAAACTTATGTGCTAATCTGAAAGAATATGGTGGATTTGGAGGATTTAGATATGTCAAGTATGAAACCAGGAATAATGATGAGAAGAGACAAATTGAAGAAGTTGTCATCTGCACACTTCTAAAGTTTCGGTTAGCTCCATTAGAACTAGCTAAGTCACTTCTGAATGAATTGTATCTGCATATTGATAATAGGTGGAATTATGCAATGGACTCGGAGAAACAGATCAGAGAGAGAAGTCTAGTTCATCTCTTTCCTGACATGTCAGTAGCTGAAATAAAGGAACATCTGACAACCTACAATTCAAAGTTTCTTGTCAAACAAAGAGCCTTAAAACGGATGAATGGGCTATATATTGAAGTAGAAAATGAGACAAAAGCAAAGTGGCAGGAAATCTTTAAAGTCAAGGATGTCAGTGAGCAAGCTACAGTTGAAATTGTTGATGTCACCAAGCAAGGTCCTGATGCTACCGAACGAGACCCTGCTGACACCATTCAAATAGATGAAGATGTCATGGATACAGAGGCACCGGAACAGGAAATGATAGAAGGCACTGCATATGCAAAACTTGTATCTAGTGAATCAGTCTTAGATCAAGTTCAGCCTTATCCACCGGCCAAGTAACCTGTCTCAACTGAAACCCCTCATGACACGAATCAAGGAACTGAAGGTCACAAGTGTATAGCAAGAGAAGAGACTACTCAAGAACAAACATCTCAAGCACCTTCTAACACTGAGACTATTGCAACTGAGACACCAAGTACTGAGACATTGAAGGACTCTATAGAGGCTAAAGGAACTGATCAAAATGTTGCCTCTACCAAGCAACCTACTGAGGGTCATCAAGCCTCACAAGCCCTTATCTTAGTTCCATCGGTGAAAGGTAAAGAAAAGAAGATGAAAAAGCATAGTTTTAAAGTTGATTTGTCAAAACCAATAGTGTTTCCCAATGTAGACATAGCAAAATTAAAGGGGCAAGCACTCATTGATTTCGGTGAACTATGCAAAGCAAAGGTCGAACAAGAGAAGCAAATGGCCATTCAAAAGAAAAATAAAGTACTTTAGAAGGTAAAAGCACTCCTAATAGATATGCTACCTGAAGCTATAGTATCAACTGATGCAGCCATCCACATTCAATTGGATGAACTCCTAACAAAGATAGAGACATCTGGAGTAGATGCATCGGAATATTTAAGCAAGCTAAAAGACAGAGCTCACTGCAAAAATGATAGAAGAGGTACAGAAAGCTATAGCTATTGGCAAAGTTAAACTTGTCAAATTTATTGCTGAGTTGACTCCTCAACTTAAGCACATTCTTTATTTAATTCAGAAACTCTGTATATTTTCTTTATTCATTAAAGACATTAAGAATACAACAGAGGCAATTGAGAAAGAGATCACCGATCTCTCAAGCAAGTTGACCATAGAGCCAAATTTAGTTCAGAATTTTTACACAAAGCTACAATAGCTCATGGCTGAACAATTGGACCTAAGAAATGAAGAACACAAGATCAGGATGGACATAATGACAGTTCAGACATTATTCCTTCCCCATCTTTCATCCGTCCAAGAACAGATCAACCGAGCCACCTCCTTATCTACTACACAAGAGGGAAGCACTCTAGATGGCTTAATATCATTATTGGCTGATATTCAAGCGCAAAATTCTTTAATGGATAGTGTAAAGAATATCCTCTCTGTCGCTCTCACCGAAGCCCGGACCAAGTACAATTCCATTTTTGACCAGTTACCACCCTTGAATGGTAATTAAATTTTGATGTTTGTCAAAAAGGGGGAGTAATATGTTAAAGTACTAAGGGAGTGATACAGTATTTGATACAGTATTGGGGGAGTGTAGCATTCAAAGCATCAAAGTATAAAATCAAACAACAGGAATATAGTATATAGGGGGAGTATACCGAGTAGAGTATCCAAGTGCAGTACACCGAGCAATAAATAGAACAGTAAGCAAAGCACATAGAATAGATCACCAAACATGCAAAATCAGAGTTTTGTACAGTATATCGATAAGGGGAGTATATCTGGATATATTATATTATTGACTATTGTATATACTATCAGCATAGTCAAATTTTGCAAGTATATAGATTATTGAGTTATAACTTTGAAAGTAGTTTTTGTCAAACATCTCAACTAATTTCAAAAGGGGAGATTGTTACTACTTATCAAGTTGCCATTAGTTTTATGTCAAAATTATGCTATATACTCTAGTCGGTTATCTCTACCAAAATATTCAGTCGGTATGCACAGTCTAGTCGGTTACAGAAGAAAGTAAGTCTCAAAACGTAGTATACACAGAGTTGTCTACCGAGTATCATTTCATGTCTACCGAGCAGCAAAGATGACACACCGAATTGATATACAATGAGTGAAATGTGTTACCAGATTCATTGAACCTGGACATGCATATGAAAATGTGTTACAAGATCAAGGCACATATAACTGTTATCACATTGGAAATTGCACTTAAAGATTGTGTATGATTTTGAGGTCATTTAACCAATGAAATAATTTGCATGGTTATTCATTCAATAAATCATGTTTGTAAGATCACAGCAATGAAAGGATCACCGTCATAAGAGATCTATTTATATAGCATGAGTTAAGAATTAAAGGTGTGTGTGCATGAGTGTAAGAAGACTGTTACAAAGACACAGAGGTCACCGAGAAAGTTTTTAGAGAACAGTCGAAGAACAGAGTAAACAGAAGGGTTTACCGAGTTACTATATGGGTTACCGAGGTATGCTATAAGCAAGGTAACTTATTCTGAGCACATAAAATCTGCTATAACATTCCAGATGTAAAGTTGCAGATATTTGTAATGATTTTATTGTAATATTGAGAAGTTGTAAAAGAAACCTTTAATAGGGTAAAAGAGTCTAATCAAGTCTATAAATTGTAAAGCCTCTAACCAGGTGCAACATTTAGTTTAAGTGTTGTGAAATCCTTTAGCAAGGTAGATCTAACAGATCTTGATACTCCTAATAGGGTAAGCTATCAGAAATAGCTAAACATGTAGCTCTAACCGAGCACTCTTTATTATTTTAGTAGTGAAGTTGTGGGTGCCATCCCCACCGCAGCTTTTCTCTCTAACCAAGAGTTTTTGCGTAACCAAAATATATGTGCTATGGAGTGAATCATGTATGATTGTTATCTATTTGTTTTAGCTTTATATTATGTTACTGCACTATTCGGTTTATGCATAACAGTAAAGTTATTATTAAAGAAAAGTTTTGGAGTACCGATTCACCCCTCCCCTCTCAATACATTAGCTTTCCATATTGGGCCTAACACTTCCAATATCATGCTTCTAGTTGCATCCAGAATTGTTATGTTCTTCCTTTCCACAATTCCATTCTGCTAAGGTGTCTGTGGTGCTGATAGTTATCTTTTGATTCCATTCACTTCACAAAATGTATTAAACTCCTTAGATGTAAATTCTCCTCCTTGATCTGATCTTAAATATTTGATTTTCTTACCAGTTTCATTCTCTACCATTGCCTTGAATAACTTGAATTTTCCAAAAGCTTTTGATTTCTCCTTGATAAAAGTAACTCAACACATTCTAGAATAATCATCAATAATTAGCATAAAGTATCTATCTCCCTGTAGACTTCTTGTTCTTGTTGGACCACACAAGTCAGTATGAATCAAATCAATAACATTATTGGATTTCTCATAAATACTCTTTAAAAAATTTCTAACTTGTTTTCCCATTTGACATTCCTTACATAGCGGATTATGAGTTTTTACAATCTTAGGTAAATCCCTTACTGCCTTAGTTGAACTGATCTTTACAATGCAATCAAAATTCACATGACAAAGTCTCTTATACCATAACCAATTTTCACCGATATGTGCAATCAAGCATGTCTTATCACTGTTATTCAAATGAAATATGTTACCTCTAGTTTGATTACCGGTTGCAATCTCCAATCCAGTTCTATTCATGATTTTGCATTTACCATTCTTGAATTGTAACTGAAATCCCTTTTCAACTAATTGACCAACACTTAAAAGATTATGCTTCAAACCTTCAACATAGTAAACTTTGTCAGTATTGTGCTTACCATCAAAAGATATAGTGCCTTTTCCTTTGATCAAACAAGCTTTATCATCCCCAAATCTTACTAGACCTCCATTGTATTCCTGAAAAGATAAGAATTTACTTTTATCACCAGTCATATGATGTGAACATCCGGAATCTATAATCCATTCATCTTTTTCTTCAATTTTAGCTGTCAGGGCCTGCTCTACCGGTGGAACAGTAGGTGTTGGTTGATCTTCTTTTATTGCAACAAAAGCCCATCCATTGTCTGTCAGTTCTTCATCAGAATCATCAGTAACTCCTTCATTAGCATAGTAACATGATTTATCTTTGTTCTTCTTAAATCTGTATCTCTGATATTCAGGATTAGGCTTATATGTCCTTTTAGCTTCCTCTCTCAATCTTGCATGTCTATCAGGACATCTAGATGCTATATGACCAACTTTATTGCAGTTCTTCAAGTTCTTCAAGTTCTTCAAGTTCCCTCCTAATATCTTCAAATTCTTTTGCATAAAGTGATTTCCAATCAGATTTGTTAGATGATGATGATGCTCCAGATGATGATGCTTTGAAGGCTAAATCTGTTTGAATTGTAGCAATAGGACCAAATTCCTCAAGCTCAAATGCTAAAAGTTTTCCAACCAAGATATCTCTAGATACTCATGTATTAGGCATTATTCTCAACTTATTAATAGCAGTTACTTTCAGTTTATATGTCGGTGGCAAAGATCTTAAAACTTTAGAAATAATTTCATCTTCACTTAAGGATCCTCCACAACATTGTATTCCCAAAACAATTTCATTAACCCTTTCCATAAAAGCAGAAATTCTTTCATCTTCTTCCATTTTCAAATTTTCATACCTGACCCGGAAGCATTCCAGTTTAGCAATTTTAATAGTGGTATCTCCTTCATTCAATGTCTCCAATTTATCCCAAATATCTTTAGTGGTAGATCGGTTTGATAATCCCATGATTTGTTGATTTGACAATGTGCTCAAAAGTGCTTCTCTTGCTTTGCAATCATTTTCTTGATCCTTACCCAATGTTGGTGGATTAGGTTGATTCGGTGTAGGACCAACATAGCCATTCTTTGTAACTTCCCATATGTCTCTTCCAATGCAATTCAGATGTGTCTCCATTCTGATCTTCCATATACCATAGTTAGTTCCATCAAGTTTCAGACTGTCCTTCTGTTGCCATTTTGGCACTAAGTTGTCATTGATGTCAACCGGCATGATGGAGATCCACATAAGGGTGAGCATAAAGAATGAAGGTCTACCGGTCTAAAGGATAAAGTACAAAGTAGTCTAAAGGATGGTTGCTTGTTTATGATGAAGAGGCAGAATGTTAAAAGTTGTCTCACACCACCAGAGGTGAAGATGTGAAACCGATACGGGATGCTCTACCGGGTAACAGAAGAAGAACACTCTACTAGCAAAGGGATATACTGGTATGTGTTTGCCAGACTGACTATGTGTTGGTGGGCCATGTCTTGATTTGTGTGATGCCATGTGGAGCAGAGGCGGCAAGTGTGTTGTGGTTGGTGAAGCCTCATCGACAGGGTCGTTGAAATAGATAATCGCCATTAATGAAGGAACCACAAATCATGGGATTGCACCTAACTGATTGCGGCTCGAGGAAGAAGGAATGACAGAGGAAGATCAGGGTGTAGTTGATGCCTGAATCAAGGCAAACGAAATTTGATTCAGGATGTTCTAATAAAGGAAACTTTTGGAACACTTTATGTGTCGTCTGACTTCATGACAGAAGATCTGATTCGTGATTGCCACTCTGAGAAAAAACATGCATTGGATAATGAAAACTATGTGCAGGTGCAGTCTTCAAGGATAGGTGATTGATCCAAGATAGGGGGGATTGGATCTCATGAAGATTGTGTTGGAAAGAGAAAACCCTAACCACTTAGGTTTTTTAATTGCATTCTGGCGGGAAAACTGAGATAAGAAATGAGAGCTCTAGATAGAATATGTTGTTGATGGTGTGAAGATTGAGAAGAGAAGGGAAGTGAGAGCAAGCAAGGAGAAAACTTGAGAAGGTGTTATGAGCAAGTTGCAGTGTGAGTGAGCAAGAAAACCAGTGAGAGGATTCTACCAGCAGTATCATAGTCTGGCAGTTGAGCCTAACCGGTAAGGTGTGGCAGAGCAGGCAACATCCTAGTGTGACACAGAGTGTTGAGAGTCTGTGTGTGAAAGGGAGAAAAAGATAACAGAGAGTTATTTTATTCAAGAGTTGCAGAATTCATTTGCAACAAGAAGCCTTAATTATATTCAAATAGTATTTCAAAATACATCGCCAAGTTGAAGCTTGGTGCAGGGGTTGGTGCCCAAAATCTTTGTAAATTTATGTTTTACCTGTGAGGCTGGATTGGAGCAATAGCCTTTAGAAGCTTTTCTCACCGAGGTTTTTCCCATATTGGGTTTTCCTCGTAAATCTGGTGTTGTGAGTTACTTGTGTGTGTATGGTCTCTTTGGCTTTCTTTCTTGTATTACCAGTTTGACTGTTTAAGTGATTAAGTAAATAATTGATATTCTCAAGTTAGATCACAAGAGGAAAAACTTAGGAACAACTGATTCACCCCCCCTCTCAGTGGTACTCTGTGTTCAACAATTGGTATCAAAGCCTAGTTCCCAGTTATCTTTAAACCTTGGGTAGATTCTGGACTTTGAGCACAATGGCAAGAACTGAGTCTACTTCCTCAGAATCCCCCATGTTTGATGGATCCAACTATGCCTTCTGGAGCAGAAGAATGGAGACCTATATTTCATCTCTTGGTTTTGATGTGTGGATGTTGGTCAAGAATGGGTATGTCATTCCTAATACTCCTCCCTTTGATCCAAATGCAAAAAAGGAGTATGAGAATAATGCAAAGGCAAAACATGCTATCTTGAGTGGACTGTCCGATAATGAATTTGTCAAAGTCATGCACTGTATTTCAGCAAAGGAGACATGGGACAAAGTGCAGAGA
The DNA here is from genome assembly GCF_030272615.1 of Cryptomeria japonica. Lineage (NCBI taxonomy): Eukaryota > Viridiplantae > Streptophyta > Pinopsida > Cupressales > Cupressaceae > Cryptomeria > Cryptomeria japonica. Next base: position 525,233,454 of record NC_081409.1, read on the forward strand.
TTGTTTGAGGGAGATGCAAAAGTCAAAGAAGCCAAGGTGTAAACACTAAGGGGTCAACTTGAAAGCATCAAAATGAAAGATGATGAAAAGATTGCAGACTATCTTCACAGATTTGATGAAACTGTGAATTCCATTAGAGGACTCGGAGAAGAGATTGCAAATGAGATTTTTGTCAAAAAGATACTTAGATCTCTCACTCCCAAATATGATACTAAGGTGTCAACCATTGAAGAAGCCAAGGATTTGAAGACTTTTACAATGGATGAGCTATTTGTCTCCCTGACAGCCTATGAGATGAGAACAACTAGTGATACTTCCTCAAAGAAAGAAACAGCATTCAAGATCACCAAAAAGGGCAAATAAGTTGTCACTCACAAAGAATCCAGTGAAGATTCTAATGAAGAAGTAGCAAAAATTTTCAAGAATCTCAAAAAAGGATCCGACCGGTACAAAGGAAAGCTACCACTTAAGTGCTTCAATTGTGGAAAGGTAGGACACTTCGTTGCAAACTGCCCTCACAAAGAAACTGGTGGAGATGAGTCAAGAGAGTTCAGAAGATCTGTCGGCAAAGATAGTGAAAGGAATGACTATCGGCAGGGAAGAAGAGGCTACCGAAACCATAACAGCTTATATACCTTTGAGGACACAACAGAAGATGAAAATGCATCTGAAGATGATGACCATGAGAACAACAGAAAAGTCAATCTCTTCATGGCACTTGACAGACTAGCTGATGAAGATGAGGAAGAAGAGGATGTTTAGGCTGAAGTGGATTTGGAGAGCGAACTTAAGTGCTTTTGAAGAATTGAGTAAAACAAGAAGAGAACTCAAGAGGGTTAAGCTTGTTGCAGTAAATGAACAAGATCTTTTGAAACAATCTCTAGAAGAGTTCGGTCAAGTCATATCTGACTTGAAGCTGCAACTGGAAGAGACTAAGAGGATTAGTGAAACTACAGCCTTTGATATGACAAAAAAAAAAAGGAGCATCAAGAGCTGGAAGCTGAAATAATAAGGCTCGGAAAGGAGCTTGAAGAAAGCAAGGAAGAAATTAAAAAAAAGGAGCAAGTATGAAGGCAGCACTGAGGCCTTAGATAAGATGTTGAGCAAACAAAAGCAATCCAAAGACACTGGTGGCTTCGGTTTTGAAGAAGGTCAAAGTTCAACCTACAAAGATAAATCCAACAAAGAAATAATGTTCACCTCTTCAATTGAAGGTGAATAGAAGAAGGCATTCACTGTAGACAAGGATACAGGCAAAAAGACATATGCAAATGTTGTTGGAAATCGTCACTCAAACCGATATGCAGAAATAAACTGGAGGCCACACTTCTTGCACCAAAATGCAGATCTAAGGAGAAATTCCAGAAATGATCGTGAAGGATTCACCAGATTCAACAACGTGAAGGGAAAACCCTCCATGAGGTAGTTCCATTCAGGACCAAGACAACTTAACCGGTATGTTTCAAATTTTCATGGTTACTGTTACTGGTGCAATAAATTTGGACACAGAATAGCTGACTGTAGATTAAACAATAAGCCTTCTATGAATTATGAAAGTAGAAATCCATTTAATACACTCTGGGATATGAATGTTGTCTACTATCAGTGCAATGGATATGGTCATAAGAGTTTTGATTGTAGGAAGAATAAACCTGCACCTTACAATAATGTTAAGGACGTTCCCTTTAATAAAAATGTAAAATGCTATAACTATCAAGAATTTGGACACATAGCGAAGTTATGAAAAACAAGAAGATCAAGAAAATGAAGGCAAATCCAGATCAAGGGTCGGTAACTGAACCTGAGCTCAATATAGAGGCAAATAAAAAGAAGGAAATCAAACCGGTTTGGGTTGAGAAAGAAAAGCAATAGGCAGAATCAAGTCTCTTAGTATAGACAGCCTTGCATACTGAAAGGAAAAATCTATGGGTGGTAGATAGTGGTTGTTCAAACCATATGACTGGTGACAAAAAGAAAATCATCAAACTTGAAGACTGGAATGGTGGATCAGTAAGGTTTGGAGACAACTCCTCCATCAAAATAAAGGGAAAAGGAACTCTAAGCATTGATGGAAAACTTAAGGCACATGATGTATACTATGTGGAAGGCCTCAAGCATAATCTGCTAAGTGTGAGTCAGATGTGTGACAAAGGTTACAAATTCACCTTTGACTCAATCGGTTGTCAGATAAAGAAAGACAGTACTGGTAAAGTTGTGGCAGAAGGAAAGAGAACTGATGGAAATGTTTATAATCTGAAGGAATGCTATGAGTCCCAATGTATGTTAGGTCAAGTAGATGAAAGTTGGTTGTGGCACTGAAGATTAGGCCATATCAACTTTGATAACTTAGTTGCAGTAAGCAAAAAGGGGTGTGTGAGGATTATTCCACCCATCATCAAACTGGTAAACACATTTCGTGATAATTGTGTAAAATGTAAGCAAACAAAAGTGAGTTTCAGGACAAAGGAGCACAACACCTCAAAACCACTTGAAATTGTGCATACAGATCTATGTGGTCCGACTCGAACAAGAGCACTTGTCGGTGAAAGATACTTTATGCTTTTCATTGATGACTACTCAAGGATGACATGGGTCACCTTTCTGCAAGATAAATCACCAAAATTTGAAAGATTCAAGATCTTTCAGAAAATGGTGGAAAAGGAAAGTGGGTACAGATTAAAATGTCTAAGATCAGACAGGGGTGGAGAGTTCACATCAAATAAATTTGAAGATTATTGTGAAAAACATGGAATTAGAAGGCAATACTATGCTCCTAGAACACCATAGCAAAATGGTGTGGTAGAAAGGAAGAACAGGACAGTCAAGGAGATGGCCAAAACCATGTTAAATTAGGTCAGTTTGCCGAATACATATTGGAAAGAAGTTGTTCACACTGTTGCATATACTTTGAACCAGGTTCAATTAAGAACAAACAACAAAATGACACCTTATGAGTTATGGTATGACCGGAAGCCGTCAGTCAAACACTTCAAAGTATTTGGAAGCAAGTGCTTCATCAAGAAAGATGTGGATGGTTTAGGAAGTTTTGATTCTTGATTCTAGGAGTGATGAAGGAATCTTTCTTGGTTACTCATCTAAAAAGAAAGCCTACAAATGCTACAATAAAAGGCTAAGAAGGGTCATTGAGAGCATGCATGTAAAAGTTGATGAAGATATGCACAGAGGATGTCAACCACAGGTTAACCGGTATGATGACTCCGGTGATGAATATTGTGAAGCTCAGACAGATATTGAACCAGAGGTAGCATCCAAGAAGGTTCCCAACCGGTATGTACAGCTGAATCACTCGGAAGAACAAATTTTGGGAAATAAGAGTGATGGTGTGCAGACTAGAAGAAGACTTTCCCGGAATGATGAACAAGTCAACCTATGCCTTATGAATGAAGTTGAACCCAAAAATTTCAATGATGCTAGAAAGAGACAAGAATGGATGGATGCCATGGAAGAAGAACTGCACCAGATTGAGAAGAACAAGAGTTGGGAATTAGTCCCTAGACCAGAAGACAAGAACATCATTGGCACAAAGTGGGTCTACCAGAACAAGATGAATGAAGAAGGTAAGATTGTGAGGCATAAAGCTAGACTAGTGTGCAAAGGATACTATCAAGTAGAGGGGATTGACTTTGAAGAAACATTTGCACCAGTGGCTATATTAGAAGCAATTAGGATATTTCTAGCTTACTCTGCCTACAAGGAGTATAAATTATATCAAATGGATGTAAAATATGCTTTTCTAAATGGAAATTTAGAAGAAGAAGTATACATGGAGCAACTGGAAGGTTTTCTGCTACATGATGATGAGACATTTGTGTGTCGGTTAAAGAAGGCTCTGTATGGTTTAAAGCAAGCTCCCAGAGCATGGTACTCAAGATTAGATCAGTATTTGAAGGAGCAGGGATTCAAAAAGGGGAGTACTGACAGCAATTTGTACATAAGGAAAGATGGGAATCACATTATTATTGTGGTTGTGTATGTAGATGACATCATCTTTGGAGGCAACAAGGATACTCTATGCAAAGAGTTTGTTGATCAGATGCAGTCAAAATTTGAGATGTCAATTCTTGGTGAATTGACTTACTTCCTTGGCTTGCAGATATTATAGAAAGATAAAGGAATCTTTATCTCACAAGTCAAGTATGCAAAGGAGATGCTGAAGAAATTCCAACTGGAAGATTGCAAACTAGTAAGTACCCCCATGGTGACCAGCAGCAAATTGAGTAAGAATGATGAATCACCGGTAGTGGATCAGACTCTATACAAATCCATGATAGGCAGTCTACTATATCTAAATGCTTCAAGACCGAATATAGTTCAGGCAGTACGCATGGTAGCCAGATTCCAAGTTGCACCAAAGCAGTCACACATGAATGTTGTTAGCAGAATTTTTAGGTACCTACAAGGAATGCTCAGCTATGGTTTGTGGTATCCTAAATAGGGAGATTTTATCTTGGAAGCATACATTGATGTTGATTGGGCAGAATGCTTTGATTATAGAAAGAGCACAAGCGGTGGTGCATTCTCTCTAGGTGACCGGTTGGTCTCTTGGTATAGCAAGAAGCAAGACTTGGTCTCCTTATCTACTATTGAAGCTGAGTACATTGATGCTGCTACATGCTTCTCTCAGGTGCTTTGGATGAAGCAGACTCTCAAAGATATACAAGTGGACATCACTGAACCTATTCTCATCCGATGTGACAATTTGAGTGCAATCAACATAGCAAAGAATTCGGTCATGCATTCCAAAACAAAACATATTGCTATCAAATATCACTTTCTCCAAGAGAAGGTTGAAGGGAGGGAGGTAAGGATGGACTATGTTCCTACTAGTAAGCACGTTTGAATACCTCTAACACAAGCTGGGAGCTATGTCATCTGCCTAGGAAGATTTTATGTGACTCGAGGGGAGCTTGGTAAGGGTCAAAGGGGGAGTGCGCAAGTACCCTTTGTTATTGTGTCAAAGGGGGAGAAATGTACCGGTATGGAGTGGCTCATGAGAAGTTGACATCAATGCCAAAGGGGGAGATTATTGGCATTTTGGCACTAAGTTGTCATTGATGTCAGCCAACATGATGGAGATCCACATAAGGGTGAGCATAAAGAATGAAGGTCTACCAGTCTGAAGGATAAAGTATAAACCGGTCTGAAGGATGGTTGCTTGTTTATGATGAAGAGGCAGAATGTTAAAAGTTGTCTCACACCACCGAAGGTGAAGATGTGAAACCGGTACAGGATGATGCTCTACTGGGTAATAGAAGAAGAACACTCTACTAGCAAAGGGATATACTGGTATGTGTTTGTCAGACCGACTGTGTGTTGGTGGGTCATGTCTTGATCTGTGTGATGCCATGTAGAGCAGAGGCAGCAAGTGTATTGTGGTTGGTGAAGCCTCATCGACAGGGTCGTTGAAATAGATAATCACCATTAATGAAGGAACCACAAATCACGGGACTGCACCTGATTGATTGTAGCTCGAGGAAGAAGGAATGACAGAGGAAGATCAGGGTGCAGTTGGCACCTGAATCAAGGCAAAGGAAATTTGATTCAAGATGTTCTAATAAAGGAAACTTTTGGAACACTTTATGTGTCGTCTGACTTCATGACAAAAAATCTGATTCGTGATTGCCACTATGAGAAAAAACATGCATTAGATAATGAAAACCATGTGCAGGTGAAGTATTTAAGGACAGGTGATTGATCCAAGATAGGGGGGATTGGATCTCATGAAGATTATGTCGGAAAGAGAAAACCCTAACCGCTCAGGTTTTTGAATTGCATTCTGGCGGGAAAACAAAGATAAGAAATGAGAGCTCTGGATAGAATATGTTGTTGATGGTGTGCAGATTGAGAAGAGAAGAGAAGTGAGAGAAAGCAAGGAGAAAACTTGAGAAGGTGTTATGAGTAAGTTGTAGTGTGAGTGAGCAAGAAAACCAGTGAGAGGAATCTATCGGCAGTATCATAGTCTGGCAGTTGAGCCTAACCGGTAAGGTGTGGCAGAGCAGGCAACATCCTAGTGTGACACAGTGTGTTGAGAGACTGTGTGTGAAAGGGAGAAAAAGATAACAGAGAGTTATTTGATTCAAGAGTTACAGAATTTATTTGCAACGAGAAGCCTTAATTGTATTCAAATAGTATTTTAATATACATCACCAAGTTGAAGCTTGGTGCAGGGGTTGGTGCTCCTTGGGTTGTTGCCCTAAAAGTGCATGGGTTGGTGCTCCTTGGGTTGGTGCCCAAAATCTTTGTAAATATGTGTTTTACTTGTGAGGCTAGATTGGAGCAGTAGTCTTTAGCAGCTTTTCTCACCGAGGTTTTCCCCATATTGGGTTTTCCTCGTAAATTTGGTGTTGTGAGTTACTTGTGTGTGTATGGTCTCTTTGGCTTTATTTCTTGTATTACCAGTTTAAGTGATTAAGTAAATAACTAATATTCTCAAAATAGATCACAAAAGGAAAAACTTAGGAACCACTGATTCACCCCCGCTCTCAGTGGTACTCTATGTTCAACACCTTCCTGAAAAATTTTGTTGCCATAGAATCTCCTCAAGTTGTTAGACTTCTACAAAAAGAGAACTTGGCTCTGATACTAGTTGTTAGGACCCGTGAGGCAACTGAGAGGGGGGGCTGAATTAGTTGTCTATTAATTTCAACCCAGATATAACTTAATCAAACATGATACTTAATACCGGTAAACCAAACTTAATGTCGGTTGACATATTAGCAGTTAGTATTAATACCGGTGAAACTTAATGCATAAAACAGAAAGAGAAACAACATCCACAACTCAGAACACAAATATTTTGATGTGGAAACCCTGTAAGGGGAAAAACCACGGTGGGAAACCTTACCCACAATCATATGATACTACTGCAGATAGTATGTGTATACAAATGGGGTCTGCACATGCAGAAAGGCCAATCGCCTAGAGAACATTTCTCAAATGAGAGTCGTAATGACTACAGTAGGATGGTTAAATCCTAGAATAATGTACTGCTCAAAATAGCATCTCCAATGCTGGATTCAGTACCAGTTAAGCTCTGATAATCATCTTCAAACCTTCCTTGAACCTTCTCTATGGTCTGCTCATAAGATCTTCAATATTCGCACATACTATGTTACAATACAATAACCTTACATACCATATGCCATCTCATGTCATCTCACAAATGAGATCTTACATATATACCGAAACCTAAGACCAAATGTGTAGGTTGGCTCACTAAGAATATTACAATTAAATCAATTACAAATAAGCCTTGATGCGATGCATCATGTCAGCTCAATATATTTACAACAATATCCAATCAATAAATCATCTCCACAACATGTCATGTTGATCTGGAATATATAATGCATACCGGTCCATAACCTAGACCAATTTGTCGGTAACAATAAATATGTCAACCCAATTAGACCAATAACCAAAGCACCAAAACCAAGTATCCAAACCATGTCTTCGACATAAACAAATGATCTCCAGATGATAATATGTCATCATCAGTGTCGATGAACAATATAACCTACTGGTGAACAATATACCGGTGATTGTGCATGTCACTGAACATGTCAGTGAACACAATGTGTCGGTTCAACATAGCCATAGATCTCCAAAAGGATAAGTGTTGACATCAATGACAAAACTAATGCAACACGTCCATAATACCAACAGTGCATGTGTTGTCTTAGTGTTTCGCATGTGTTGTTTTACTGTTGTGCATGTGTTGTCGTAGTGTTATGCATATGTTGTCTTAGTGTTGTGCATGCATTGTCTTAGTGTTTCACATGCGTTGTCTTAGTGTTTCGCATGTGTTGTCTTAGTGTTTCATACGTGTTTTCTTAGTGTTGTGCATGCATTGTCTTAGTTTTGTGCATGCGTTGTCTTAGTGTTGTGCATTTTCTATTTTAGTGTTTCACATTCATTCGATTTATGTGTCGCATTACACTAGTAAAATTTTATTCCTTTCTAGCTCTGTGTTTTTATCTATGTTCTAATTATTTTTCAGTGCTATTAATTATTTTTCTACAACTTGTGGCAAGGATGACAGAGAGGTTTCGAGCGGTCAAAGACTTAAATTAAACTACTAATTTCTTTGCCTGCAGGATGTATTGTTTTCCTTTTAGCAATTTCACATTTCAATTGGGTATAATAAAATGGACATGCATGGTAGCTCACACTTCAATTTGGTTTTAATAAATTGACATGGATATGTCTTCTGATTAGATTAGCTCACAAATCGCTATCTTTAAAGGGAAATTAATTTTTGTTTGTCATCTCTTGAACGCTTTCTCGATCTATAGGGTGGACCCACTATTGCATTAAGTATCTTTCCACCTACCTTCAAGGTCTTGGGAGAGAGGAAAAGGTGATAATGACACCTGCTTTTTATTTTGTATTAAATGGATATCTTTGACTAGGGATTTCATCACCTCACAAAGGTATTTCCAATTAGGATGCATTGGGGATATCATCTCTCTCAGCATAATCTCAAGTAGGTTTTATAAGCCACTATATAAATATACTGGTCAGGCGGTTGGATTGTTGAGTCAATTCAACGTATGTGGAGACCTTCTCTACACCGATAAGCTCAAATAAAGCCTTAAGTGGCTTGCTTCAAGAATCCATCATTGGATCGGGATCCCTTAGAATAATACTATGAACCAATTAGTAGCCAAAAATCCTTACATTTAAAGGTTCATGGTGTGCAAATTGTACCCTGTAGATACCTCTCATGTACCCTTCAAAATGAGACAGGAATTCCTCGGTTATAAGATCTTCAGATATTCAGGGTAAGAGAATCTGGTATGCCCAAGAAGTGAGTGTCGTGGTGGGGGAGCCAACACTACCAGAATCTTTATTTGTCTGTTTTGCTTGGGTATTTTGTTGCAGAGGCCCCATTGAATGGTTTCCACTTTCCAGTCTAGGCTTGTGTTTACTTTCAATATTTTGTTAATCATTCATGTTTTGGACTAGTAAGAGTCATTTGAATCTTGGGCTAATCTAGGCCCTCCCACGTACAACTCTGATTGTCATAGTGTGTCAAAAACAAGTTCATTTGGCCATATTGTCTTTGCAATTTGTATGTTGTGTTTTCAAAATCTCTCGAAGAAAAGATTTGTCCTCAAACAAGACCCAAAAACAACAAAGTCCTCGCAACGAAAAAAAAAAACATCTTATTCATGTCTTTGCGATCATAGGTCTATCCCAAATCTATAGTTCCCATAGGTTGAGTACTCCTCATTTTAAACCTACATTGTCTTCAGATCAAGTCTAAGATTTGGTTTAGAAAGTTTGCTTGAAATCGATAGGTCCTATAGGTTGCATAGTCCTTATTTTAAACCTACATTGTCTTAAGATCAAGTCTAAGATTTGGTTTAGAAAGTCTGTCCAATTCCATGGGTCCCATAGGTTGCATAGTCCTCATTTTAAACCTGCATTGTCTTAAGATCAAGTCCAAGCTTTGGATTAGAAAGTCTATCCAAATCTATAGGTTGCATAGTTCCCATGTCCACACTTGCATTTTTGTAGGATCAAGTCCTAACATTTGCTTAGAAATTTTTGAACTCAAAAGACCCTCTTTTACCAATCAATCTAGGTGACCATACTCATCATTCCAATATAGGGTATCATCTCTCAAACCTCAGTCCGAGTCAAAACAATCCTCATTATCTCTTGCACAATATCCTCAATCTGGTCCTTCAATTTTGACAATCTCCTATTTCACATTTGTCCTGGTCCAAACTTGCATCGGACTGTTAAAACCAATACCTTTAGGGTCAATCAGAATCTGTCAATTGGTACTCAAATCATTTCAAACCTTGTGGTCAACCAAGCTCTTAGAGTCTATAGGTGCATCTAGTTCATCTTTTTAGAGTCATCTTAAATTCCAAAAAAAAAAATCCAAAAACATAGGTGCATTTTAGTTGCATTATCATCTAAAATCCCCAAAATAAAAATAATCGGTTAAAACCAATTCCAAAGAGTCCCATTCAAAATCCTTTCTCATCATCCCAAACTGTTGAATCCTTTCAAGAATTCTCCCTACATATCCAAACTCCTACCCCATGTCAAGAGAATAATCCAAACTCAGAAAAAATGAGTCCTTGCATAAATCAAGTTCAAGATACCATGACTCTCCCGTCTAATCCATTTTTTTATCAAAATCTCACCTATGAAGAATCTTATATAGATCTCCTCATCCTTTTGTATTCCATTCATGATGATCCCCTTCCATCTCAAGAACAAAGTGTCTTTCCAAGTCCCATTCAACATACATCTCCTAAGAAAGATCATGACATCCCTTCCATCTCCTCCAATAATCAAGAGTAAAGAACAAACTCCAATGGTCCCCTTCCAAGTTAAGATCATGATATCCCTTCTATCCCCTCTAATAATCCAATTCAAAATTGTAGCATCCTAAAATTTCACCCATTGCAATTTTCAACCGCATTTGGGTCTTCGCCTTAGTGTTTGTGCCCCTCAGCCTGATCAAAGACTTGGTTATGCTCACACATGTCAAAAACTTCATTCAACTCAGTAATGCACCCAGCTACCACCTTGATCCTGCCCCAAATTAGGGCAGGACAAGGGCATGGTGCCCTGGTCCCCCTTAATGGGGACCTATCCTTGGGACCCTCCCCCTCACCTATCTCAGATTTGAAGCGAGAAAGCCCCTCTATGTCGGCTCATGTCAAAAAATTAATTAATTAGTCCGACAAGTAAGTATATAAGAGGGATTTCCCCTCTCATTTGAAGATCATGGAAATTCAATCAAGCATCCAAGCATTCAAGCATTCAAGAGCAATTGAGCATTTTCAGACTTCCTTCAAGCTTTGGAGCAGCAACAAAGTCAATATTTCAAGCATTGAAGAGGAGATCATCATTCTAATTCATGAAATCATAATTACATGTGGAGGCAAGCAAAATTTTATAAGGAGGTATAAGCATTTCATTTTCAATCAATTCAACATCCCCTCAAAGAGGAGGATTTCTATTTTTAGTCATTTCAATTACATTATTTCAACCACTCGGTTAATTCCAAAATTGGGGTTTGACCTAAAGGAAAACCCTATTCCCAACATATTTCCCTTTCCTTCTGCATGCAAAAAGCAAGTGCGTAGCTGTTCTTCTGGAGTTAAGCTTTATTGGCAGAGACGGAAAGACCCTTTTCGACGCGCGAAAATTTTGGAGGACCAAGAGGGGGGCGACCTCGTCCAGACACATTGTCCCTGCAACTTTTGGCAGATTTCATAAAGTAGCTCCGAATCATCTCAAACTTCTCAGATCTAGGTGCATGACGAAATCCTGAATCTGTAGTTCAATATTTTCTCATATTTGTCTTTATTTCTAGCACTTAATCTTAACTCAACTAGTCAACTTACAAAAGAGGGTCAAACACATTCCAAACACAATCAATCTACTTAGTATTCAGTCCTTGAATCATTTAGGATTGGATCTAGTGGATTCATCCCCTTTTTTGAATGTAAAGTTCTCCAAGTGAAATCGTCTTAGTGATTTCCCCCTTCCATGTGGTGAATTTGCTAAGCCCCCAATTTTCTACTTTACATTTTGGTGAACCCGACATGAACACCCTTAAATCTGATTTTTATTTTCAGATTTGAGTGTATGCAATTTACATTCAAATTTCCAATTACAAGTTTAATTTCCTTGCAATTTTCAAAAATTAAGAGGTTAAATTCACAAAAAACCTTAATTTTTTAGATTCAAAATTGAGTTTGTGATTTCTTTAAATTGGATCAATTGTTTCAAATTTGAGAACTCTTCAATTTTACAATTCAAGTTTTCATTTATATGTTCAATTTTTAAAAATTTATAAAATTAAGTGGTCAAATAAAAAAAACCCTAATTTTCAATTTTAAAATTGAACTTGTGGATTGTGTAGATCTTGAATTAATTTTCAAAATTGAGTTTGTGCTTCAATTTCAAAATTCAATTTCCCACCTTACAACATTCAAATTTTTGAATTTAAATTTTTACAATTAAGCGGCTTATGCAACAAACACTAATTTTTAAAATTAAATTAATCTTGTGCAATTTCAAATTTTCATTTAAGCATTTAATTGACTCAATTAAATCTAAAGCCTCTTGTTTTACTTCTAAACATCATAAAAGTCAGCCCTTAAGTGTGCCTTTTTTTTTATTATTATTCTTTCAATTAATCATCTTCTCGAACATCCTAAGTGTGTCCTATTTCGACCTTCAAGGCTTGTTTTTGCATATCTAGACATCTCCAATCCCCATATCCTTCTGGAATTTGCATTAAAATCACAATATCTTGCTTCCTTGAAAATTTGGTAAAAAGTTGGTCGGACCAAGTAACTACCTACTTGATCCCAACTTTTTCTCCTCAAATTTCGGGAGCATGTTTTGATTGCATTTTATTTCTCAATTCCAAAGATTTGTGAAATTTTATTGATTTTAGGTCACCCTAAGGTCGAAAACAAATTTGATTTTTAAAATTTCAATTTCCAATTTAAATTTAAAATTAAACAGTTAATTACATACACCCTAATTTTTAAAATTAATTTGATTTCTTCAATATTTCAACATTTCAAAATTATAAAATTAAGAGGTTAGCTTTGGACAGCCCTAATTTTAATTTTGATATTCCCTCCTTTCAATTTTAAAATTTTTAAAATTAAGAGGTCATTTTCAGCCCTAATTTTATTTTTAAAATTCTCTCTTCTAAGGGATAATTTTAAAGTTAAATTAATAGGTTCTTTTAACAAAGACCTAATTTTAAATTTTAAATTCCTAGGAGATTACATTATTACTCTTGATTCTTTCAATCATTTTTTTTAGAATTTTGCATTCTAAAATTTGAAATTCAAATTTCCAATTTCTCTCCCTTACTGCATGAGTTTTACTACTATTAGTCCTACCTATAGTATCCTTGTAAGAAGAAGTTGTAGAATTAAGGTCGCCCAAGGTTTAAATACTGAGGAAATGGAGCCTAATTGGGCTAGCTTTTTCAATGAGGATATTGGTGGTTCTTCCAATCCTACATATATTCTCGTTTATCCTCTTGATAATTCTCATAATAAGGAGGAGTCACTAACTAGGGTATCCATTGACCAATTGGCGAAGATGGACAATCAATTTGACAATCTTCAACAATGGATGAGTCAAGAATACCCGGAAAGTGAAGCTCTCCCATTGATTCAAGGATTAAAAAAAATGATTCAAAGTGATAAACATGTTGTTGATATCTTGCATGGTATTGCTCATATTGTGGATTCTAATATCATGCCTATGAAGAGTTGTGCTGAAAACCTAGGTTATACACAACCTCCTAGTCACATTAATCGTTCAATTCCTTTAACAACTTGTATGACTAGTGTCCATACCTTCACATTAAACATCATGGCTACCTCTACACAAAATGTCATACCTACAAATGCTAGTCATGGGGGCAATACCTCTTCTTTCATTTTTCCTACCATGAGTGCTCCCCTTGTTACCCAATCACACTCACCACCTATAATGTTAGTCAATGGGGCAACTCCTTCATTCCTCCTATGAGTCTTCCATGTGTTACCCAACCTTCTCCATTACCTACTTATCATAGTGTCCCACCTCCTTGTTCTTGATCTCTTCATTCATTCAATAATGTTACTCCTCCCTCTCAATCCAACATATCTAATTTCAATCCTTCTATTGAAGCTACAATCAATAGTATAGCCCAAACAATGTCTTCCTTACAACAACAAATAGCTTCTATGAATCAATCCAAGTATAATGTGCCCACATTTTATGTAGCAAGCCCATTATCCAATGATATTGTTAGAGTCATCCCTCTTAAACATGTAGAAGTCCCTCAATTGGAAATTTATAATGGAAAAGGTGATCCCTTAACTCTTGTTAAAACATTCCAAACTTTGTGTAGCGACTTTGCTCATGATCAAAGATTGTTAGTGAAATTGTTTACTAGAACATTAAGGGATAGAGCTTTGGAATGGTATTATTATTTGCCTCCTTGTTCTATTACTTCTTTTCAACAATTGGCTAATGCTTTTATTCAACAATTTCACAATAACATTGCTACTAAAGTTACTTTGACTGATTTGAGGCATTGTAAACAAGGTGATAAAGAAAAAGTGACTGATTTTATTGGTAGATATAAGCATTTGTATTCTCAAATTTCTTTTCCTATGCCTGATCAAGATATTCAAAATATTTTTATTACTAATTTACAACAAGATATTAGGGATAAACTTCTCTTAACTGAGTTCACTTCCTTTCTGCAGTTGTGCATAGTACTTCACAATTTTCAACTGACTGTGAGTCAATTGGAACAATCATCTCCTTCCATGGCTCTGAATGATAAGGGTGATAATGATCAACAACCATTTGCAAAGTTTAAACCAAATAAAGGATTCATCAAATTCAATGACAACAACAACAATCAATCAACTGGTAGCCACTACAGGTGTGCCTCCTTTGTCTAAATACTTTAAAAGAGAAAAATAATTTACTCCTTTGAATGAATCTTTGCATAGAATTATGTCTAAGTTAATACAAAGGAATGTGTTAAAACTTCCTCAAATCAAGCCAATTGATCCATCTAAGACAACTTCACCTTACTTTGATACTAAATCCTTTTGTCAATACCATCGTCATCGTGGTCATGATATTGAAAAATGTTTTTAGTTGAGAAGTAAGATTCAAGAATTGATTGATAACAATACCATATATGTGGTAGGTGTGAATGATAAAGGAAACAAATCCGTAGCTCCTCCTAATCAAAACCTTCAGATTTTCATTTATCCTTTACCATCCCATTCCACTAATGTGATTGAGACTGATCATCTTGCTTTCTCTCCCAATGATGTTGGCCTTGAATCTAATAATGCGGTGAACCTTGTAGACAAACAAGAACCTCCCAAGGATTTATGCATCACATTTGATCCCCATGAGACCATTAAAGCACCCGATGGCCCATTATACTTAAGTGAAAAAATCAAATGTATACCTGCTAGAGGAGTGCTTATTGATCCTTCTTGCATGGTTAATGTGATAACTGAAGAATTTCTCTATACTTTGCAATTGCATCAAGTTATATATGATGATACTGATGTGGTAGTTAAAGTTTTTGTTGGTTTTTCTTGTCTTTCTATTGGTTTTATCACACTTCCTATCTGTGTCAACACTAAATGCTTAGATGTTCAATTTGCTATCATTCCTACATCCGATCAATTTCATGTGAAGTTGGGACATCCTTGGCTCTCTTCCATGAAAGTGATCGCTTTCACAGTTCATAAGAGTTTGAAATTTCCTCATAATGATAAAATCATAATTGTCAATCATAGCATGCATTAACCTATAGCAAGGAATGGAGATGTTTGTCTTGATTACTTTTGGTTCGAACAACTCTAGCCTCTTCAACCTAGAAGTGATGCTCTCTTTAGATCATATAAAAACTAGAAAAATGAAATGATTTTGTCATTGAGTAAACCTAGAAATCCAACACCTTGCATTCCTCTTGATGATCATATACCCCTTCTTGAGGATAAGTTTATTCTTCCTCCTAAGGAAAGAAATAATCTTCTTCCCAAAGAGGCACCTATTCCTTTTCCTAAAGAGAAGAGTATCTTTTCTCCTAAGAAAAGATATATTATTCTTCATAAATAAAAATCTATTCCTTCTCCTAAGGATTAGTCCATTCTTCCTCCCAAGGATAAAAAAGCTTCTCATCTTAAATATCAATCTATTCCTCCTAAGGGTACACCTATCCCTCCTCCTCGTGATGGACCCAATCTCCTTCCTACACCTCCCATTCCTTGATGAAGAAATAGGTGAAAATATTGTTAATGATGAAAATGTTGATCCTAATATTTCTGACGATGAATATGAATATGTTGATGTTGACAATGATTTATCTACAAAATTTTCAAAAGCATTAAATCCTAGTTCCAAGTAATGAACAAAGTGACTCATCATTAGAGCATGGTCCTTGTTTGGAACTTGTGATAGCTCCATCTACTATGCTTGATGTGGCTTTTCTTGCGTATTGTCCACTTTCCCAAAATAATGATCAGCAAGATCGGAGGGAGGATGACGTGCTTGATTATCTTCATTAGCACCATAGCTTCTCCTCTCTCTCCTCTCTTGCTTATTTGTGACATTCTTCTATTTGTTTCTACTATTCTTCTATTTGTTGTCCCTAGTGTTGTCTACTTGAGGACGATGCAAAGCATTGAGATCTCTTTTGGTCTCTTCCATGTTGACTCAGAAGACACATGTGTTCCCTTCTTCCATGGTGGTTTCCTCTCTTTGGGGGATGAGGAAAATTCTATGCACATATATATATACATGATATACACGAGTTATCATAAAAAGAATACTAACTCCAAAGTTAGGTGAAACCACCTCATGTTTTGTGCTTTGTGTTTATTATCCTTTGATTTATCCTCTCTTGGGGGATGAATTATTGCGATAACGTGCTTGTCTTTTTGGGTGTATCCTACCTTAAATCAATTGCTTCCAGCAAGGCGTGTTCAATTGCTTTAACGTGGGGGCATACACTCCGCTCATGATTATCTCTCTTGATACTTAAAGTTACTTAACAAACCATGTCTTGCTTTGTAATTTTTGGTGCCTTTTATTTTCATGACTCATAGTAAGAGAGCCTTACTAGTTGTAGTCATGGTTCTCTCTTTCTCTCTCATGATCTTCCTTTTTACCTTATCATTGAAGTCATAAGATCCTAAAATCCACTGGGGGCTTGGTGAATCTTGCCTCTTAGATGTGGTGAAAGTATTTCAATCTGAATTCCTTGTGTTGTACCACAAGTATTTGCGTAAGCTCATACTCCTGCTAAAGTGAGGGCTAAATGTAGAATCCTAAAATTGCACCCTTTGCAATTTTTGATCGTATTTGGGTCTTTGCCTTAGTGTTTGCACCCCTCAGCTTTATCGGAGACCTGATTATGCTCACACATGTCAAAAACTTTATTCAACTTAGTAATGCACCCAACTGCCACCTTG